>NW_008751984.1:483876-510784 GCF_000715545.1 Opisthorchis viverrini | reverse complement strand
GACATGATAGAGGCAACTCATCACGTGAAAACAATCCCTGCCTCAAAATTCGGGGAATCAATGTATCCTGGTACTGGGTGGTTACCTTTGTTGGTAGGGAGAAGCCTTGACAAGTCAACTGAGGACAACGATCAGCGCATTATTATGTCTACCATAAGGTGCTACAACGATTCCAACCGATCTGGGTCCAATTTCAAGAGCACAGAGTTCGAGATTTGCCAGCAGAAGCTGGACATCCGACGGCGGAGAACAGCACGGTATCACCCGCAAACAAACAATTCAACCGAACGTAGCAACCATGCGATCAAAGAGTAGGTGGCGGACTTAGGTGTACGGAAAATCTAATCCGCAAAACATGACCTGGCTCATCATTCTTCCATAGAGCCAACCACAGGCAAGTCACCCTCCATCCTGATGTACAGCCCATATTCTCGACTTCCAGCTAATCAGGAAATTGCGTTGTGATGGCATCAGGTTTGTCTCCGGAGAAGCTAAGGATAAAAGGAGGAAAACATAAGAAAATTTAACTGTCGTACGGTAAAATTAGAAGAGAATCGGCAAATGGTCACGCACGACCGTTCCCCATAAACGCGAAGCTCAACGGGCGGGATCATCAGAATCATTGAATTTGTAGAAACTAGATTGGTTGGCAAGGTCCGCATGTCGTTGTCGACCTTCGGGGTTATGCTTTTACAGTTTAGGATGGTCGTGACTAAAACGGGTAAAGATAGCAGCTTTGGAAGTGTCATCATTATTTCAGAAAGCGGCTGAATAGAATGGCGAAATGCCTTTTGGTGGCATGCGAGGCTTTTTGAAGGGCGAGGGTATGTGACGTGGATATTACGCCTTTTGGTGGCATGCGAGGCTTTTTGAAAGGAGAGGGTAGGTGACGTGGACATTACAAGTAAGGCTCGTAAGTAATATCCTTTCTTGTAACTCAGCTTGCGTCATTCGAAAAGTGGAAACCATCACGAGTCTTGTGGAACTGCTTTGCTGTTTAGTGTTAGTCAATAATTATTCATTTAAACAGGAAGACAAGCTCAAAAAGACAACAGACATCCATTTTTTGTAAACAAGTTGCATGTGGGAGTCTTGCTTCCTTGTCTAATATTCTGTCACACTTCAGTTGATCTTTTCCAGTAAATAATTCCCCTGCAAAGGCTTTCTGTTTTCACTGATAGTGAGCGGTTCTAGGATGCGTAGCGAAATGTGACAGTGGGTATTTTATTGGCTTTCACCTCTGTCAGTTCCGGTTCCACCGCGGGACATTCAACAGGAGATAGAGTGAACTAATGATACCGTGAATAGCCGTGCCTTCGGCAAACTAATGCAAGTGACTGGCCAAAAGAAAAACAGCTGTCAGTGAACGGATAAGTAAAATCCTGTTAACTAATATAACTAATACAACACATTCCATTCATATTATACATGAGGATGCACAATCGATAATTTCAGGGTTATTGGTGCACAATCCGTTGTGTCACTGCATCCGGAAAGCGTATTCCAGTGTTTTCAGACATGATACCTGGCACTTCAAAAGCTTCTCAGCGGATATGGTCCTCGGCATACCAAGTTGGCAAGGGATGTTGCATGCGACAAATTCCCTGTGTACCAAAACATTTTTTTCCAAACGCCTTAGGTAAACCAGTTTGTGCCACACCTCTTGAAAGTGCCTTGTTTTAGGATACACCCCCGCATGCCAAGTAATGTGTACACAGGTTCCTTGCATTTTAAACTAATGTTCCAATTGGAAGGCAACTGTAATTCAATAATTGCACCGACCGTTGAAAAGTTGTCATAATAGCTCAGGCTGCTCTGCGTCCACCGCGCCTCAGTTATTGCGGTACTAATTGCAGGAAGAACTATTCTGACTCGTGTAACTCAACAGCAATTAGTAACTGACATAGGCTAAATGTTAAATTCCTAGAAGAAATAACAGTAAATCCCTATGTTTCGGGTTGTCAATTGAAGTGGTTACGGTGCGCATATTATGTCATGGTCCACGTAGGAGTTCAGTTCAATTTGTCGTTTGGCACGGAATGATACGCTTGAGAAAACGTCATTCTTGAACTCTCTTGGAGAGTACACAACTAGCCGGTACCAGTTATGTTCATATTCGCGGGGCACTGAACCTTTGTACTGACAGTTATTCTAGTTAGTCAATATTTTCCAATAACTCAGCAGCACCGGGGTCAGGATATAACTGTAGGCTGAGCAGCTGCAAATCAGTGCCTAGTAACAGATTCCGCTAAATCACAGTTGCACATCTAAAATAAACACTACCAGGAATTTTTAGTCCTATCGAAAATTTGGGAAATTTTCAATGCATTGTTCTATGATTGCCCAAACGTGCCCTCTGCAATGTTTAAATTACAAAAAACGAGCCCACCTTGTGCAGTGGTGTATTCTTTAATATGCCAGAAATTCCGAAGTCACACAAAACAAAGCAGACCAGATGGCGTGTATCAGTTCACAAAATGATCATAATTAACAGAAACCATGCACAAAAGTGCTTCGAGTTGATTGCGTAAGAATGAAATAATAAGTTTCCCCTCGAAATACTTCCAAATGACTTCGACTCTGTAAATAACTGTTTTTTTTTTCCAAACACGTCTTCACAGGATGCAGTTTCATAGTGCCTCTTGATTATGCTGAACGGTCAACAAACTTCAGCGAGTTGCATCCCTGCGCATAACAATCGCAACGGAAATCACCTAAGTAAGACCGTAAATATGCCTGGCACCGTGTAAGCATACGGGAGATAACACAGGAGTATAAAAGACTCAATATGACAATAATTTATTCAGCATTTTTTATTCTCGATACACAGCATAACACGTGCGAGATCCTGGCAATAAAAATTTTAGCAATATTTCCCTCCAATTCAGGTTACTGGGTAATGTTATTTTTTGTTCTTTAAAGAAAACGGACGAACTGCAGGATATTTGAGTAAACATCCTTAATGAAGCTGAGTTTTTTTCGTCGATTGGCTGCAAGGACATTACCGGAAACGTTTGGTGCAATCGCCCAAGCAAGATTCATGAAGGCTCACCAAGCACATCGCAAAAATATATCTAATCTGAATTTCTTCATTTGTATGCGAAAATCCACACCCTGCAATTCACCTCATCCAAAGACCTTTTGGCCTTGTGGCATGACACTACTTAATTCTGACATCTTCGTAAGTGCACGACAATCTTTTCTGTTTGATGGCGTTTCTTTTCGAAATCGCATGAGAAACATGAGTATTGCGTAACTGGTGGTCAGATACCTTAGATTGCGGTCTAAGCAGGACATGCGGAGCCCTCGATATAAGGACGTTTATTTCGTTCAGAGTTCTGGGACATTTAAGGGCCCCTTATACGAAACCGACCCGTTGTAGCAGTGAGGTTGCTATTGGAAAACCACATCCTATTTAGGGGTTCTGCATAAATGCTTACCATTTAAATGTGTTCACGTCGGTCAAAAAAATGACAGATATAATGTTTAAATTGTGAAAGGTGCACTTTATCCACTTGATTTTTAGTGGAGGAACTATTTCCACCTCTGACCGACGTTCGTTCTCGAACTCACATGAAGGATTCCTGCATCGTTCCATAGAGCAACCGGCTACTTCGAAGATTTTGTGTGTTTATTACAGTTTTTTGCCCCTGATCTGATATCCCACTCCGTTAAATCTGTTCATGTTTATTTCACAACGCTGTAACGCTCTGACGTTTGATGCTTCACAACTGCATGGGTTTACGTTTCAACGCAACAACAGCTCAAACGTGACTAACGTATGGATGTCGTATTGTTGAATGCCAACATACATTAACATGACTATTTCTTTCCACCTTTCTAACTTGAAGAACGCAAACGAATCTACTGAAAGTGTTGTACTATGTGAGCTACGTAGATTTTAGTCGCTACATTCAGGACATTTTTCACAAAGTTACGGAGCAATTAAGGTATCCACTGAGGGGTGCCAGAAACTAGTAATACAAGTTCTGGTGAGTTGAGATGAATCCAAGTTGCGCGAAAGCTTGATTTATGATACGCAGGTAACTAATTTACTTGGAAACAGCGAACATGCACCTTGTTTGAATAGTACGCTTTAACTGATGTTCCTGAAACCAGCTCAGTTAGATCGGAACTTCATGCACACCCAGTGGTTGTTCACTACGGCTTGAAGGTTCTCAGGTAGCTAGGGCTTTCTAAATTCATTCACGTGTGGCAGATTCTTGTGCTCTGGACCAGTAACTTTAAAGTGCATTGCTATATCGTCCAGCCGCTGTCGAAAGCTGGGACTGCATTATACACCGCTGCATGACGGTTTAGTCATACGGTCGCAGAATAAGATTGAGGTATTCGAGCGGAAAATCTGCCTTCGGCGTAAGAAACGATATATCTTATTTGATCTTGCAAAATGTGCATCACCTGCTATGCGTGAAACGTAATTCGTTGAAAACTTATTGATCCAGGCGTTTGTGTATCCTCTAATGTTTACCTCATTTGTAAGCTGCTTCACAGGGAGCGCGTTGGACCCAGGATTATCGCAGGGTTTACTACTAAACCGAATTCTTATATGTGGTCGTTTTTGGGCTTTGAAGTTGACGACGTCTAACGAGACCAGTACATTTCGACGCGGAAACTTAGCACTTATTTTTAACT
Source organism: Opisthorchis viverrini (assembly GCF_000715545.1). Taxonomy (NCBI): domain Eukaryota; kingdom Metazoa; phylum Platyhelminthes; class Trematoda; order Opisthorchiida; family Opisthorchiidae; genus Opisthorchis; species Opisthorchis viverrini. The sequence continues at coordinate 506,131 of NW_008751984.1, read as the reverse complement.
CCACATCTGTCCCGCCATGTCACATGTGATGATGAGATAGTGAGGTTTTTCAAGTTACGCCGCCACTACTGCTATCGGATTAAATAACTGGTTCCATGGAACTCATGGAACTTATTATTCCACGAGCTCATGACGACGCTTTTGGGAGACCTGCAACATTGTGTATTAACAGATAATCAGCCCTCGACCCTTTTGAGCTTTGGAGACCCAGTAGTGCCAAACGCACGCACTGATGCCTTGAATTCAACCTGTAGATTATGATTTACTGAGTCACTATAACGGTATATGTGCTATAATCACATTTTACATTTTAGATATATTGACCACCCCTAAACATCCTTAACCGGTAAAACCACCCGCGAATAATGGTCGCTCGACTCCAAAATAGCCTGAGCATCCCATGTTTCTTAAACACCCAGCGCTATGAATACTGAGTTGACAGGAATAAAAATACAGCAACGACTGTGGTCAGTTCCTAAGGGCTTATTTAAGACGGACGCGACTTGGGCAAATGTCAAAGATGTGGCAAAAACGTGCTTGACTGAACACAAAATATTGAAGACGAGGGCTGCAGTCGTAATAAGCCTCACGAACATCACTGCTATGTTTATAGGTGAATGATGTCGCACTACTTTATGATAATATTTAATACAAGTTTTTACGACTTTTTACCATTAAGCTTATGCTAACGCCCGCAAAATTTAGACATTATCCACAACGCAATTGTCAGTGCACACAGTCACGTCCAAAGGCCACATTTTGAAACGGAAAACCCCCCGCGTGAGTTACACTTCGTTATTTCGTTCCACCTACATGAAATAAAGCCATAACGACTGAATAGGTAACAAGCTATGCACGTCCAACTAGAACACGGCGTGCGAAACATCAATGGTCACGATGATCAATACGTCTAGCACATTTCGTTTACGGATCCAGTTTTGTTAAGTAGCCATTTGCGTGTCATGATCCGTATTTTTTTTCAGTAGGACCACAAGCACAAAAGCAAAGAAATACACCTTGGTGTTTGTAGGCTTCCGGATAACGCTCTCGACAGTCACAACAAGAGCAATAAATTGATACACATAACTTCGACCTAGGTGTTCTTACCAGTTTATCATCACGCAATGGTTGATCGTATTTCCACTCAGCATGATCGCTTTGTATTTGGAACCCTACTGATATATCTGTCCCTCAAATTGCCAGATTAGCTTTTGAAATGTTGGTAGATTATTTAACATTCTAAGACAAAGGTACTTTTCTGCGAGTCGTGAGTTTAAATTAGAATGGTTGCAATCGAGGTTCACATTGCTTGGTGTTCTTCAGCCTGCAATTTTCACTCTAATATCAACAACTTCAAATCAAAGCCTCCGTTTAAAATTTACATTTTCAAAACGTGAAGAAAATTGCGGCATAGACTACAAGTTGCCGCTACCGTTTTACTTTATTCAGTGGCACGCTTTATGCACTAAGCGGTAACTTTTTTCTTTACGGCCTGCGGCATGTCTCATATCAACTCAAGTATTACATCTTGTGGAAATCCGAGTAAAGTAGGTGATAACCAAAACTGAACGCAGTAATGTGCGCTGAATAATGTTTTTCAGTCCAAGCCGTGAGACAGAGGTCGGGGTTGATCCACGGATCATCCAGTCAACAAATCCACACTCCAAACTCTGAGTCATCTCGCCACTTCGTCACAATAACCACTAATGTTTTAGATGACACCACGAAATGAGGAACCCAAAAATGTGAGCGTGTTCACACTAATAAACGCCACATTCAGAAATACTGATAGCATATTGTGCACTAAACATACGTTGGCTCTGTGCGTCCTAAGATGAATTTCTTATTGAAACAAAACTTTCTGTTTTCCACTCAAATCAGACCATTCCGCAGCAACTGAAAATACTCCAATTGTGCATTATCTCAAAATGTACGTATTTTACTCCGTGGAATTGTGATCAAACGCAAATCAAAAGCCGGTGACGCTTCTGCATTCAGCAAAAGGCAAGCGTCTGCTCACACAGGAAAAATTGTAGCCTGTCCAGGACAGATTTTCGACCTCAGTAAAAGCTACACTATTCACAATGACGATTTTGTCGCCCTGTGATTAACAACCAACCGTTTGGTCAAAATATCCTGGTATGAATATTGGGCTCTCAGATATTCTGCTGTATAACGAAAAGTATGCGGAATATTTCGTGTCGTGTTTAAATAAACTACGCATAGACTTATTTCTCGTGAGTAGAGTGGAATATCTTTCAGAGCATTTTCTAGTTGGGATTTTAGGAAGCCCAGTATAGACAACGGGAGGATAAGGGTAATCTTTTGGGGGCTAGATAATGCATTCACGCATCTGTTATAGCTCAGGAACAACTATGCGCAGCCGATGAAACGTACGTTAAGGCATGCATAGTATACGCACACACGCGAGTTTTGCCATCATACGGCTCCCTGGTTACATATTCTGAAGCAAATTTAATGACAATTCGTTTCGCGAACAGGACAAGCAACTGGCAAAGGCACGTGAAAAGGGACAAATGGTTTATTTCACTTCCGACTTTAGTGTGACCGCGTGCTCGGAAACCATAACTAGAAATAACCACAAATCGAGGCCGGCTGACGAGCCGCCCATCTTTTCCAGGCCAGGATTTCTTCCAGTGCCGCCACCAAATTCTAGATAATTACAACTCTTGGCGCGGATGGTTAATCAGAAACAAGAATGCTTGCAACAATAGAGGATTTTCGCTTCTTCGTACCCAAAGACAAAAGAGTGCTCGAAGGGTGCCCCAGTAATTTTCCAAGGAAGTACATACATCTTATTGTGAGTATCCTGCTATCGTGTATATCATGCCACTCCAGCTGGGTGGGGCGAGAAATACGCACAGTTATAAATTTCACGCATCATGGCTTACTGACACGATCTGAATAAAATGGAAAATTTAAGCAGAACAATGACGAAAATCCGTGCGCGCACACGGGTACACACGCGGGATTTTCTAAATTGTTTGAAATCAAAGACAGAATTCCAAAAAGCAAAAGATTTTAACTAATAAATAATATAATGAAACTGGACGTGCTAAGTGATACAAAGCATGATGGACGACGTTATACAGTTTACAATTACCATTCCCCGCATTATCAATCAACATTTGTGAAGGAAACAAGTAATGGCGAAATGCGTACAGCAATGATTAATGATAGTTGCTGACTAATGGTTTAATCCTAATGCACAAAAGGGCGAAATCAAATGTGTGCACACTTCTGTGGTTGTACAGATTGCATTTGGTGTATCGATATGTAAACAGAATCCTCACGCGTCACACAAAATTTCAAGTTCTGCAATTCATCATTTTACATTAAGAGCCTTCACGATTTTTCTGGTTTTGTGCGCGCCGTGACTCATAAGGTAGTCGCACTGATCAAATATTATCGCTACAATAGAGCCGGAGCATCCAAAGGCACCGTAGCAAGCAGTCTTGAGGGACGGTAAAATGTATACACCATAGTTTCTGGAGTGAAAATTTGGTAATCAAAGCAATCTCCAATTTATTTAGAATTGCTACCAAATTTATTTATCAATGCTTGTGTCCAATGAACAACACTGATATCAGGCATTAGCCCCTGACAACAAATTGCTGCAGATTGCAAACTACCTGGGTGTTCGTGCGCTTGGAGTCATATGCCTTGTTTGCTGCTCTAAAAATACCTATTTATTCACCGTCTGAAAGGTTCTTGTAACTGTGCAGAAGCGGTGATTTGAAATAGCCAAAATTTCGTTGTTTAAAAATTGTTGTCGTCTACGTGACCTAAAATAAGGTTTGCGATATACGTGTGCTCCCTCGAAATCGAGTCGATTCAGTCCCATCGGGTTTTCTCACATCATTTCCATTTTTTGATACTCTACGGGCTGTACCTAGCCAAGTGAGCACTGATAATATCTGTTCGTTCGGTGACAAAACGCTTGCAAGCCAGATGTCAAGCTCGGCGAAATTGATCCACAACCAATAAGGACTGCGCCATCTCATCACTAAGGGTTACAAGATGGGACTCCAGGTAGTCGAAGTGACAGTAGTTCTTGACTCTGATATACCAAGAAGGAAGCACGAGGGCTACGATGTTGTCGGGTTGCCACAAGCTCCAGAATAAATGTCGTGATGAAGGGGTCGATTTCGAACCGCGGAAAGTTCACTCATTATTTTCACGCTCTACCCACTCAGCCATCTCGCCACACCATCTCACCACACTTATGATTTAGCAGACACCACACACTAAGAGGTCTGTGAAATGGATCGGGATTAAAGTCGCAAAAATGGTATTCAAAATCACTGAAACTAATCATAAGGAGCATTCGAATGTTGGTGAAAAATTCGGTATCAAAACTAAAGTAGCTGTTCACCATTTATTACATGAACTCGGGCGACATTTTTAGCGATCCACCCCAAGAGCAGTTATGGTTTGAGTGGAATTTTGACGCGTGGTGTGCCTATTTTGCAGGCCGAAAGGAGTAGCGACGTATGACACCCTTGATGCCTTCGTAAGCAACATTTTACGCCATCGCCGTTTGAGAATCGGTTATTAATCAACGCAGCAAGAGATTTCCCTAACGTGACCAAGCTTACCTTATGCAGTAAAATATTAGTACCAATACCACCATGAAGAATGCGTCTTTCGGGATTGAGAGTTAAAAGGCGTGCATCAACGAGTTACCTATATCTAAGTTAATTTCGCGAACCCATTGAGTACTACGTGGAAAGGTTGAGTTTGTGAGTCTCATGCAGTTGATGTAGGCTGATTCCAGCAATCCACTGAACCACGTCGAGTTACGCGCAAAACCATAAAAACCAATTCTTTCAAATGGAGTTCTATCTACAAATGCGGCACTATAAGTAAAATAATAAAGCGATAAAGCTCTACAAACCTCAAATCGTGGTACTATGCCGGCTTCTATACACCGTTTAGGAACTGCTAATTGCTAACGGGTCTCAAAGTCCACGCCGACTGGGAACCACTTGTTTACAAGCTAGCGAAACCTCTGTGAACTTAAACGACACGTCTGATGGCAAGGTCTAAAACGGCCTTAAGTCGCGTCGATGTTTTCCATGCTTTTTTTCTGTGCACAACCGCGTTTATCTCTACTTCTTGAGGAGCTTATTATGTCATCCAAAGCGATGGATGCCTCTGTGTCGGACGCCATTCATTCTTTTTTGTCTTGTGAGTACGGTATATCGTTCGATGATTGGATGGTTTCATGGGTAGGTACCCGAACCATCTGTTTTCAATTCGTGCAGCTTATTGAATTTCCTTCTTTGAATTCGGCTGAATTCCACGGGGAATTCGGCTAATCTCAGTGGTCCGTTCTACAGTTTAAATGATCCGCCCTTATGTTGTGCCATATTACTTTCCTCTTTGATTTAAAAAGAATTATCATTTCAAATTTTGAGGAATGTGTCCTTCTCATATTTGATGATTTGTTTGCATTTTGGATAGAATTGATATGTACTATTCGGAGTGTATTTTTGATGATAGTCCAGGAACGGACATTGTTTTCTAAAATTGTTTTGATCGATTTCGTTCATAAACCTGTGTGTTCTGTGGGTCGAAATGATGAAAAACATTGATCTCACGCATGATTCTCGAAAACTTCGTAGAAGCAGATAGAAACAAAGTAAGCAGCACTCATCTGCTCGCTTATGATATCCGCTGGACCACTGAGAAGACATTTGCGAGTTGTGCCATGCTCAGTGAAGAATAGAACGACTATGTGGGAAAAATTTGTCACGCTCAGAACTTCCAAGCTTCTCTCTGGAACATCGAGGTAAAATGCACTGTGCAGAAGTAAAGAGGAAACTATGCATTTGCTTCCAGGCAGAAAAATTGATATGCCAGAACAAGGTGTTAAATCCCTTTAATTCACTTCCAAACGAGGCAAGCTAACTTCCCATCCCAGTGACTTGGTCAACTCAATTCCATCCCGATTTGATAGTGCCTGCATGTCCGTTTTATTGGGCTGACGTACTCTAGTGATTGTGCTGAGTTGACCAGTCCGAAAGTAGTTATTTGATATTCAGGCTTGGCGTCATCTGGTTTCCTAGTTCAACAGAAATCAATGCAAGTCGACGCTGTGAAGAGATTCATTTTTTACATCAACATACATCCTTAAAGCCTGCAGTGCTAAATATGAGGATAGCGTGCGTTATGAAGATAGGTCTGGGCTGCATTGGTCGGGTAGCAGAAAAATATAGCTATCATAGAAAATGATATGACAACAGGTAGATTTAGGTAAGCCAGAGATGAACACCCTGATGTGATGTATGTTATGTCAGTGTGCAGCGTTCGGCTAGTGGAGAGCTATTTCTTTAGTAGTTCTGTGAAACCACTATTTCCGGTCTGCCACAAATACCAGCCAATGGATCACATAGCGTTAATCGGATAGCAGCAACAGTAAGCCAATCACTTACCAGTAACATGCGACTGGGATGACGGAAGCGGGCTCCTGTCAGGTAGCTAACCGCGAGCGGAAGTCTGACAGTGGCGCCGGGGAAATGTCACGCCGCGGGACCTGGATAGTCGTCTCAAATACATCATCAGCCACGTCCTAGTTTGGACAGCCGGCAAAAATAAGATAAGTGGCGGCTCAGTAACTTCCAAAATGAGCAGATGGGAGATTTCCTTTCAGAAGTGCTGTCACGATCGACTGATTGGATTATTTTAGTGAGGCTAAGCTGGTCTCCTTAGACATAACGCATGGAAGTACCCAACAGCACTGAATGGAATATGGCCGCCAGCTCGTTGTCAATGATGTAATTAAACCTCTAACACCCGAACCTTCTCAAAAATGGTGATGCTCTGCAGATCAGTCCAAAAACCGAACCAAGGAACAATCCCGATGAAACCATAATGATAGTGGGGTGTAGCAACTCAGTGGATAACCCTGGTTTCAAATGTAATTGAAGGGCTTAATTCAATAACCAGAATGTCATAATCGTGGTTTCCGCCGTGTCCCTAGCACTTATTTCCACACGACAAACGCGTACACAGCAATGTCACTAGGTTTCATCTTGGCTGAAATCCCATCAACAATATAATCATTCTGAGACACATCTTGAGCCGCATCGTGCCTGCAAATATTTTCATCATTTGGTGTCATTGTATCGGGTTTGCTCTTTCTAACTGTCGATTCTCGTAACCCTTGATAGTGTCATATGGTGAACTCGCAAGCAGCTACGTTCAGTGGTGCGTGATAAAGTTGTCTATTCATTCTCTATTCCCTCTCAATGTCTTTAAAAGCGTGAAGCTCGAAAATTCAAGGTTATCTCTGTAACTTGGATGATTTATATTTTCCCGGAATGTCCACTCATAGATGCTGAGTTTGCGGCTGGAATTAACTTCCGTTATCCAGATTCTTCAAGCTAGTAAATAATTTAATACAACTTGGATAATCACAGTGAACTAGCTCACAGCGCACACGTACTCCTGAAATGCAAAACCATATCCTCGGCGCAACGGTGAGTGTGGTTATACCAAAAATCGTTCACCAGTTACGACAAAGGCCTAGAATTATCTATTCCTGTTTCGGCCACAAAACCGTCAAAGATAATAATGTCTTTCGGCATATTCTTGGTAAGTACGCAAATTTCAACAGTGATTTCTGGTTCCGAATTTCCCAGGAAAAAAAGCCCGCTTAACGGGCACCCCAGAAAAAAAGTACTTCATCAAATGCACACGAAAACCGCGGAATGATTTTCCCGGATATCTAAGCAAACATGTGGTGAAATGAAATAAAACAAAATTTACAAAAACAGCAAGTAAATCAGAAACTCAGAAAATAAAAATTATAAGCAGAATAATTAGAATGAATAACATCAGCTTTTGCTTCTGATTAGTGAGGTTAGAGCAGTGATGTGCTTTCAGATATGACAATTCATATAATGTATACGGTTGATTTTTTGGATGTTGTATGGCTTCCGAGGGACTGACTTGTGATAAGATTGGTTCGCACGGACCAGGGTGGATTTCTCACCCCCCTAATTTGTGGCATTGATGCAATATAGAACCTCCGTCAGTGGCTGCGTATCACCTGCGATCCACCCGGCTCTTTGGAGGAAAACGTATCACCTGTGCATGTGGGACTTAGAATGGCTTCTGAGATAAAACAACAATTGTGTGCGCGGACGGAATGAGGTATTCCACCGTTGAATAATCATATTTCACTTTAGTCAACGATCATTTTCGTTCTGAATGAATTCTTTATTCACAAATCACACAAATCTGTCTGTACATTCGCCACACAAGCATTTCACGAAATTCTAACAAGATCTTGAACAGTATGATTCAGGCGTATTTAGCTCCAGCTACGTGAGGCTTCTCAAATCAAGTTGGCACTGTCAGATTCTTGATGCCCACTGGGATTAACGTTGCCGGTTCAAAACGCGAGAGGTCGAGGTGGACCATAGTCATCATGGATACGTTCCGCAAGTGCGACTCTACGATAAGATAAAATTTGACGTGACGTTTTGGTGACGTTCCTCAATAGCAGAATCCCATTTGTACTGCCAACAATCCTCATACGCTTAATACGTCTAAAACCAACTTAGAGCATTTATTTTTACCATGAAAAACCGGTGACCGGTTGATGATAACATAATGTTGCCAGACCAACGTGGACATCTAAGAGCAATGAGGCGGCAAACACGCACAAATTAGCTCAACACAGGTGGCACGATAGTGGTTTTCCCGCAAACGCTGAATATATACTGTTATTCAATTCTAAAGTGAGACAATTCTAAAGCCACACTTATACGAAGCACGTAAATTGTGGGCTCACAGAAAAGCATTCTGCGATGCACACTGTTAAAATACGCCTACTCACAGGAAGTGAAAGGAAAATACTAACTTTACAATACGGTCTGGAAGATATAGAAAATACCCTGCATGCTAAGATATCTGTTCAATTTTTGGTGCGACATCGGTTCATTTGAACTATCGGCCACTGACCAGGTGCCCGGGCATCCGAGGCATTAGGGCACTATCTGAGGCAAGCTGGGAGGAGTTGAAAGACGCGATTGTGGGCCCTGAGCTTATTGATTAAGCAAATGCCACCTAGAAAGATATTGAGGACAAAACAAAATATATTTTACCGATAATACATTATTCCTTTAGCAGTAAAATTGAGGTCAATCAAACGTAGGTTTGCAGGTTGTGGTCATGGCACCTTTGAGAGCATTCAGAACTTGCCTCTCCAGAACTGACCTCATTTCTGTCAGATCAGATTGACAAGTTCATACGTGACGTTTTTTCACAGCACCTCACTCATTTTTTACCGTAAACGTCTGACTCGCACTTAGAGTCTTATCAATGTTGATGTGATTTATTTTGACCTGGCCAGATCTTTAGCCCTTGGTTTATTGTCTATCTGACAAAGCCGATAAGGGCACATTAGATTTTTACAAAATTGGTGCAGGACAGGTCAAGCCGTTTCAGAAACCATACACGCTCCACAACCAGAGCTGCGACATTGCTGTAGAGAAACCCGCGCCTGCATAAACGTATGATTGGACCGGGATCCGAGAAGGAAATAGAATAGTAGCTTCTATATTGCGCACATAAAAATTGAATCACCGTGCACACATAACAGAAAAGTACATTCAAAATTTAATTGCTGTATCAGGCTGGTGGTGTCGTTTGTGATGACTTGATTGTACCGGTTTGCCGCCTCGAAGTCTTATATGATCACGTTATTTCCGCAAAACATTGTTATTATCGACCGATCATCGGTTCATGATGGTTAAAAGTATAATGCTCCCAGTCTATTTCAGACATCAGACATAAGGATTGTCGGCGGTACAAATAAGATTCTGCTATTGAAAATTTCACATGAGCCTCACGTCAAAATTTCTTTCATCGTACAGTGCCACTTGCGGCACGTATCCTGCATGCTCATGCTCTAGCTCGACTGTTATATTTTTGAACTAACAACGATAATTGCGGATTGCATGAGGAATTCAGCAGCCCCACATAGCCGCTATGGGATACGTCTCAATCGTAATCGTCAAGAACTCATTAGAATTTTGTGCAATACTTGTGTGCCGAATGTTCAGTTAAATTGTCGAATGAAGCACCCATTCAGAACCAAGAAGACCGGTAACTAAATTGAAGTATATTTGTTCAACTTTAGGATATTTCACTCCGTCCTGTACCTAAGGTTGTCCATTTTATGTTTCTTTAATCTCATCGACCATACTACGTTCTCTACGTTCAAATGTTAAATTTTCATCCAGAAAGCTGTGTGGGCCGCAGCAGATAATCAGCCACTGAGCCCACATCGCATCAGCAACATGTATGTGGGTGCTGAGTAATCTGCCCTGGCCTTCGCGAGCTGACCTCCTCGAGTGTCAGCCTCTGAAAGCCATACAACTGCTCAGAAAATCAACTGTATCCACCATGTATCCACTATCCAAAAACCGAGTTTTTTCTTCCGTGGCTATTTGGGAAATTCGTCCTGCGGTTTTCGTATGCACCTTGTGAAGTCTATGTTTTCGTTGGTGTCTATTAATAATTCAGAACCAGCAATCACTCCAATAATTTGCGTAGTTGTCAAGATTACGCTGAGAGACATCATAATTTCTGACAGATTTGTGGCTAAAACAGAAAAGAAGAATTTTAGGCTGGGGCCGTAACTGTTAGAGGACTTTGATATATTCCTTAACCAGGGTTTCACCGTGGTTTTGTTTATTGCAGCTCAAGACAGCACGTAAGCTGGTCAGGTAGGATCATTCAATTATACGGAATGATTTACTTACTTGAAGAATCTAGATTATGAAAGTTGATGCCAGCCGCAAACTCAAGGTCTGTGAGTGAACATTCCGGAAGAATCATCCAGGCCACGAAGGAAACCGGGGAAGTTTCGAGCATCACAACATTAATGGAACTGAGAGAGCTTAAGAGGAGAATGGGCAGTCTTCTCATACATCGCTGAACATGGCAACTCACACGCTCACGATTGTAGGCGTGCATTGAAATCAAAGTGAATAAAATTGTGGCACCGTCAAGAATTCCGACAATCGACGGTCAAAAGAGTAACTTTCATAAAAGGAAGCCAACCAGTTAAAATGTGAGAAACCATGAAGCGGACCAAGACGTGTTCAGTGTACTTATATCATCGATGCGACATCAGCTAGGATCAAACCTAGTTTAATTGCTGCGAAATTGTCTCCACAAAAATTTGCCAGCCTGCGGAAGTTAATGTTTAGGAGTGTCAAGACAACGTCGGATACCAGTATAGTCATTGAATTAGGCCCTCTCATTATTTCTGAAGGTTGGCGTGTTCATTGATGCGCTAAGTTCTATCATTATTCTTGTTTCGCCGGAAACCTTCCGAGTTTTTAGGAGAAAAACACCATTTTCCTTGAGATATTCCGGGTGAGTTTCTCGTCACGCCAGTAGAAACTTCCTGGTGTCCATCTCATATTCAATGCTTTCGGACTCTTTAATGCTCTGTATTGAATGAGGCCAGCTTAGCCGCACTAAAATAACTCAGTCAGTCAATCGAGACGACATTTGTGAAAACACATGTTTCATCCGCGCATTCTGTAATTTGCTGGGCTGTCACATATTTAATTTTGGATGGCTGATCAAATCAGGAAGTGGCTGCTGATGTCAGTGAAACACTCATTCAAGTCCGATGGCGTTGCATTTCCCCGGTGAATCGCTTGCGATTAGCTGGCTGTAGGAAACCTGCCTTCGTCATTTCAGTCACATGTCACTGATCTGTGATTGATTTGCTGTTGCTGGCATCCCAGTAATGCTATGTGATCCATTAGCTGGTATTTCTTGCAGCCATAAATACTGGTTTCACAGAGTTTCTCAAGAAATCACTCTCCGAATGTTGCACGCTGAGGTAATGCACATCAACTAAGTTGCTTTTCTCTGACCCAATCCTCTCACCCTGGCTTTATATCTTCAACTAGAAGAACTCTATTTCTCCTCGATGACCCATGACTACACAATCCTCATATTTAGCACTGAAGTCTGTAATACCGTATGTTAATGTAAAACTGAACCACTTATAAGCGTCCACTTCCATTGACTATGTTGAACGAATTGTGACTATCAAATTGCGAATTCCGGGCCAGCCAACTATGCGGAACCACCACACTCCTGGAGCGCAATCAAACCGATATGGTAGCAGTGTCAAATCGGGTTTGAACTGTGGGAACCAAGTCACTGTGATAGGAAATTGGCTTGCTTGAGTTGGAAGTAAATTAACGGTTGCGGTGTATCCCTTTGTTAGCCTGGAAGCAACGTGTTTTCTTTTTGGTTCTGCTCAGAGCAATTCACCTAAGGAAGGCTCAATGAAATGCAATTAGTTTACAGTTCTTAGAAGGCGAGTTTTATTAGAAATTGCTACCGCCATTGTAAATCAGCTATCCTCAGGCAAGTACGTTAAAACGTACATCTGCGCACGGAAAATAAGCGGTGGATTTTCGGGTCTGTTATCGCACTGTTCTGTCATAGGCATATATAAATATATAGTGTAGTGCGGCATCCACAATAATAGGATCAGTGGGTTAACAGATTGATCTTTTGCTCAAAAACACAAGAGCAGGCAAAGCCAACCAGAAAAATTGCCTGAAGCTTTAATGTTGATTTCGGTCACTCATCCAATGCCGTTATATGTTGGATTCCTAACTAATCTGAGAAATTTATATAACAATAGCAAACCTGAGACCAACTGAAACTAATGTGGCTTTTATTAAGTTAAGAAGGCGTGGATAAATATACATATTTGCTGCCGAGTGGAACATTATACACGTAAAAAAAGAATGTTGATTCCCAAGAACTGATAGGCTGGTGCCTAGATTTGCTGTGGGTGTTAAGTTCGTCCGCACAGATACAGTAAACTTATACGAAACCCCTATCGTCTGAACTAGTGAGGTAAACGTTCATCTCGCGGTAAAGCAACACTGAAATATCAAGGACGATCTTTATTGATTTGTCAATATGTCGTAAACACTGGCATGCATAATCGTCATTCTAGCAGAAATAATAGTCGGGCCGGACCTCGGAGGTTCAAGCGATTTCAGCGAATTTTTTTACGCTTATGGGTGTACTTCGCGTGTAGAGAGGAAACTGATGAAGGACAAGTAGCCGATGCCTCGAGGTAATTTCTCCGAGGCATTTTTTCCAATTTCTATGAAGCGGTTTGCATTAAAAACCTCATATCGTTTTCTGTAAACATTGCTTCAGATAGGATTCCGAAACCCACTGGACACAGGACCCTACGAGAGAATTGCCCGTTCGATTATGAATTGATGATATGTCAGGGCGGGTAGCAATTTTTCGCAAGCTCAGCGAGCAGGTCAGCTATCAGCAATCAGCCGCAGGTAAGCGTCTGAAAGCTAGCAATAACAACATTTTCCATGCCTGTGACTTGGGTGAAAAAAAGAGCATTGCACCTCATTACCCCTGATATGGCACACAGATTTGCGAAACTTCATACTCCACTTCCACCAGAATATTCGTTGTTCCCATATTCTCTCCCTGCTAAATGCAGCCCGGTTTTTTGGGCTTGTGGATGGAACCAGTTTACATGAAATCGCCAGCGATGTGTGTGTAACCTTGTTGCAAATAGTGTTCCAAATTTAAGTCTTCTATCTCTTAGAGCTGTCTGTTCGCTAATTTTCCTTCATTCTGCGGCAGAAAATGTAAGCAAGATGAACATTTGTTCTCTCCCATAAACTATGAAACCTACGTAGACCCGGAATTAAACCTGACACAGTATGCGCTATCATTTTGCTCTGCAGCACATTTGCAATAATTTGAACAGCTTGTAGCTGGGGAATGCTTGATTGTAAAACTTACTGAAAATCCATTTACTCTAACGATGACCACAAGCCCCATGCAACTTTCAGATATTTTTGCCTGAGAAGCTTCACATATATCAATGTTCAGTGTTTATTTCCGTGCTTGATGCTATGTTAAAGGAGGTTAAAAACTTGTCTTCTCTCAACTGACAAAATTGCGCATATTTGGCTTACGAAACCAAGCCAAAAAAAAATTACGAGTAGCTTTCAAACTTGATAAGCGATATCATAATATTGCCACTACACACCGGTGCATATCGATAACTTATTGTGCGAAACCTCCGCTTTCAAATAACCTTGCGATCTACCATTTTGATGGGCGGCTGGAAACACGCCGCCATTCTTGGTGAATAAGGATGTTTTCCCTGCTCAGGTCCAGGCCATTTTACGGATTACTTTATTTATGCATTTTGATTTTCGCGCCGGATTGTAGCTTGGCTTAGAACGCCTCACTTCATTGGTTACAAACTGCTACCTGATTGGTCAAAATTTGTGATAAATATCAAGGCAACCAAAGATGTTTTCTCTCCTGTTTTCACAAGTTTATTGGCAAAATGCGAGCTACTCTGTTGCAACTTTTCGCTGTTTTAGCATTATCCAGTAAGTTATTTCTAATTGGTCTGTTAAACATGGTTTTCGTTCACTTTTGAATTGCGTACGAAAGCAGAATCTGTAAAATATTGTTCATTTTGTGACCAGTGTTTCAATCTAGGCTGCCTTACAAGCCCCAAATGTCACCACTTAACTGTTGATGGTGTAAGAAAAATGCTTAGCAAGAAAGAATTTCTGTGTAATTGTAACAAAAATGCACGAAAAGTTCAAAGCTCTCTGGTCAGAAGCCCTTTTTGACTCAAGTAATGTGTTTTGAGCGACAGCTTTTAATGGAATGTAATCATTTACGTATCGGTCCGGTCATCGGAGCCAATATGATACATAATTTCTTTAACAGAAGGTTTTGTCCCAGAAACTGCCATGTTGTTTGCGCTTTGCTATTCAACCAGTAGCGTTCAATTCGATACACGTGTAAATTATATTCATAATATCAGCCGCTTAAAAGGCAATCCTTTCTACTGAAATTCCATAGACGTCTGTGTAATTATTTTACGTTTAATTGTTTACAATTCAGCATTATTCCACCCGGAGCTCAACCAAAACCAATCCTTCTATGACTCACTCATTCAGCTCGTAGTCTTGTTAACGGAGACTTGTTGCAGTGTATTTTTTTCGGATAAATCTTTCCATCTGATTGGAAAATTCGTTATCTAATTTTCAGTCCGAATCCAAAACAACCATTTAGACACCAACGTTTGAAATCCCACGCACATCTAATGCAAGCATTAGTGGCAGGCAATTGTGAAAACTAAGTACCGCCAGCTCCTTAAGCTCAACAGTTTGGTAAACGTTTGAAATATAAATTGATCGTGTGCTAAGCAACCTGAGAAAATTATTTTAAGATTTTGGCCTTGGGAATCTCACATTGGCGAACAGGGTACACCTAAGCTTTAGATTTGTCAAGAAAGTGAAGACCAAATGCACTGCTCCAGAAGTCACATCCCACTTTTTCTGATGGAAGAAGGTGCTCGTGACTTTCATAAAAAGGATTAGCCAGCTACTGGTGTCGCTAGTGAATGTCAACTACTCGGCTTTTTGAAGCGGTTATGATTGAACACCAGCGCATCGCCGTCATCGTCAAATGTAAGCCTTGCGGCTTCAAATTGCATTCTAATCAGGGCAACCAGAACTGTTCCGTAAATGGGCTCAACAGGAAAATTAAAGTGCGACAGGTGGATTCTAAACTCTGACTCACAAAATGCATGTGTTATCTTGCTGAAGGCTCACGAAAAGATATTTCATAATTGTGTCTATGTGGGAAGATTTTGAAGGTATGAAAACATCTATGTGAAAATTTAAACATCGAAGTTATTAAAACACTCATTTTGGTTAGCATAATATTTTGGCCGGAGGCGCTATGCGATCTACGTTTACCCAATATTAAGTGTTCCGTATACACCCACATCATGGTCACTGGGTTTGCGGCGAAAAACCTGTATACGCACCATTTCGGAAACTTTGGATACATGACTGGATGCGCTGAAGTTACATAAGAGACAAAATGATTGGGACCGCCAGCACTGTTTCTGATCCAGAACGTCACTGTTCCGAAGAAAATCCTGAGCGATTTTTGTATGTTCTGCATTAATTTGAGGGCACTGGTCAAAGAAGCCTTAGAGCAATACTTCAACGGCAGCGGTTGGTTTATTGCATAGTTTCTGTGCGATACTGAAGGAGGGCTGGGGAACAAACGTTCGTAACTTTCATGCAGCCTAGGAATTTAGGTTTTCGTTTCCTGGGTGTAAGACAGTTCAAGGACGAAACAAAATATGTACGTGGCCGGGGGATGAAATACCTCCGCATCTCCCAACGCAGAGCCTGCCGTATTTGGCTATCAACATTTTCAACGGTGTGGAGTTTTTTTGTTGAGTGCTACCATACTGAGAGCCCCAGAACAACTAAGTGGTTTAGGACAGTAATAACCTACGCTTGTATTATTGTTGGAGGTGAAAATTCCTATATAATCTGCACTCTCGCTGGTCGAAGTACTGTTTTTCAAATAAAAAACATTCACGCTGATATGGTTGCACCTCAGGATAGCAGACACGATCACACGGACCTTAAATGCAAGCATTAGTGCAGCTAATTGTTTGAACCAAGTGCCTTGACGATTCGGTCAGCTTTCGAAGTATGGCTGTTTGCTATGCACCCGAAGTGAATTAATGCCACTCAAACATTCTGGGGTTGTGATCGTCGCATTGACGATCAGAATAGGCTCGAGCATTTATGCTGTCAAAATACTTAGGAGCTAAGTCAGAATGTACATCAAAAACTTCTCAGATTTGACAAGATGTTTGTGACTTCAGAAGGAAGAATGAGCCTGTCAATGGTGTCACGTAAGTGAACACGGTTACGCCATAGGTAGCTTTAGTGTTTGCTATGCACCCGAAGTGAATTAATGCCACTCAAACATTCTGGGGTTGTGATCGTCGCATTGACGATCAGAATAGGCTCGAGCATTTATGCTGTCAAAATACTTAGGAGCTAAGTCAGAATGTACATCAAAAACTTCTCAGATTTGACAAGATGTTTGTGACTTCAGAAGGAAGAATGAGCCTGTCAATGGTGTCACGTAAGTGAACCTGTTACGCCATAGGCTAGCTTCAATCAATTGATTTATTTGAGGGGTCCCATATGAACATGTCTATTGATTCGCACTAGCCCTTCGTTTGCCACCAGTAGGCCTCCATTGGCGCTGTGGCCTTCAGTCTCATCATGCTGTGCGTACCACCGTTTTAATAAGGTTAAGCTGCGAACATTTCAATATCTAGGCGGCGATGAACCGTTATCTCGTACAAAAAGTTAAAATTAATTATTATTGGCTTTCCGTCTATCCCCGATGAGTTTGGCCAAGGATGCAGTGTACTGTGATTGTTCACTTCAATCCAAAAACATAAAACCCGCATGAGTGTCGTCATCTGTCTCCTAAAATTCTTGTTAAAATAGCCATTGGTAAGTTGGCTTGCAAATTGCATTTACGAAATAAGTCTCTACTTCAGGTTTGCATTCAACTTGGTCTGACAGCTTTCATAATCGCCGCGAATAAAAACACAGTACGGCTACTATCCAGCATGGTTTTGCTAACTAGATATTTAATATTCCAACTGAGATGGAAAACATCTGGATACAAACCGTTAGCCGTTCTAAGCTTCCTCAACTGAACCGGGTGTTGATCGTTCAACCTAACATGTTGCTCGTTGAGATGCTCCAAGTTGATTCCCAGCACATTTTCCTGGTGAAAGCTGTACAGCATTTTACGTTCTTTCACTCATTAATTTCCGAGAGCCTATTTCGGAGTGTATTTCAAGCACATTTGGAACAAAGCATGAAATTTTGAATTCTCAGTATCCTACATAGTGGCGGGACCTCGTTTAATAACGAAGGTAATATATAATCTTTCCTTTGATCCGAAATTCATCTTTCTGCCACGTACAAATCTCTATTTGTTTCTTTCCTCTGCATCATTTAGCATGTCTGCCAACTGTGGTGCTCTGGCACCCCACAAATCTATTGCACCAGGGTCATGTGACAATGAAACAAAAATAACGCCAAAGCAAGTATACAATAATAACGAAGGTCAAATAGAACAGACTAACTAAGAATTATTAGTCGTTGGCCCAGGTCGGATAAATAAACTTAAACTCAATTGTGGTTCCTCAGGGGTTATCTTTCGAAACGTCCTTACATGCAATACAATAGCATTCTATGATAGTCTGAAATGTTTCGATAGGAAAGGTATCATATGCATCTCGCGAAAGACTGCTGTAGGCGCGAGCAAAACTTGAAGCGAGAGCCGAAGCATGTAACTACATCTGTATTGCATGAAACTGTGTAGAACGGCGTGGTTTGTTGATTTGCTGATTCAGACAAAATTGTTTATGCTGTAGATGAAATACTTAATGGAAGCAAAAGAAATGTACATAACAGCACAAAATAGACATTGAGAAAATAATGTTTTTTATCCATAACCTAGTTATTGCTTAATTAAGTGATTTAGTCAGTTATCTCACTTTATCTTCCCACTTTGTTCCATTGTACAGTAACGTGTAAGTTGGCCACCAACGTTGGCTCGGTCGCATAAATCGAGGGGGTCAATAAAGGCACTTACCATATTTTCTTCTGCCTCTTTCTTTGTCCGATGTTTTTCGTATGCGCTTATGAGCGCGCTGCAATCCTTAAGGTGATATCAGCATTTTATACCTTATTTGTTCGAAAAAATGAAAATTCCGTGAACGTAAACATACTCATTGTTGTATACTACGTCATGTGGTAATCCAAAAAAGTTTATAGGTTTTGTCGCTTGGCAGTAGACATTCGGAGAAGCCTGCATTTTTCTGACGCAAGAAGCACCAATGTTTATTGCCCAATTTATGTTTGTGGTGATGTACTCGTATTTCCGTCTCAGGCTAGAAGGCTGATTTGCAGAGATATCAAAACCAAATAGAAAATACTGTTGTGTTTCGCATGCGCCGTGGCTCAACAAAACAGCAGAAGTCCCGAATACACTCGTTTACCCGAGGGAGAACTAACCGCATTCCAAAAAAGCCGAATGCTATTGTTCGAATTAGGTGTCGCATGTTGACAAGATCTCCAGGAACAATAATCACTCAAAAAAACACAATTCCATTTTAACTACTTTGTCCCACTCTTTGCAAATCAAGAGGACAAACCTACGCTTTTATCTGCTATGTCAAAAAGCTAGGTGAAACGAATGTTGGCGTCTGAATTTCGACCTATTTGAAATAATATGCATGTCTCCAATTGAGATCATCGACAAAACCTTCGAGTTTCACGATCAATATCGTGATTTGCAGGTATACAATAAAATTCTTACCCCTGTTACCAGGTAGGGATGAAACAATATTTGCTTATATCGAAAATGACCTAATCACGTGATCTTACTCAGAACTCTGTTGAGGAGCCCATGACTTACCAGGTACTAAAATCTGTGGATCGTTCAAAATACTCCAGCACCTTCCGACAGGTTAGAAGTTTGAGACCGCGGTCGCAGTTGGTGCACTTCAACTTGGCACTATTCCTGGTATGTGATCAAAACCTCTGGTAATGACCAATAATTTCAGCTACGAAAGTGTCCGTTTTGCTGACACTGGTAGAACGTGAGTCAGAAATTGTGAATTTTGGAAAAAATATTCTGGGATGCAACGCTTATTGATAACATATTAATGTAATACTGAGTGTCTGCCCATGTTGATCTAACTTAAAACAACCTACGCCTGTCCATCGGCATCCAGAATAAAATTGTAGCACTGGTGGTCATTTATATCCATTTTTCTATGGAAACGATAAGCACGCTAGACTGGCTCTCTGTTGCTATGCTTAATCAATATACTGATAACTTCCAGAAGCATGCTATATTTGTTATCTAATTAAACATTTGTAGCCTCAGTTGCAGAAAAAAATGGTTTCCACTTGCCTTCGCATGACCGGCATTGTGATTAACCTGCACGTTATGTAGCCACACCTATTCATCAAGGGCGGATTTTACATCACCTGTCAATTTGCTGACCATCTCATCCAGTGAGTACCACTCAGGTGGACAGATCAAGCGACTTGTCAGTTTTTGGCAATTCGAGGACATGGAAAAGAATAGTCTATGCGAAAAATCTGAAAAGCACTGTGTGACTGTTTCATCTTTACTGAATACCAAGGCTAGCTGGAATCTCTCTGGGAAAACTGGATGGTATAAAATGATTGCTGTCTCAAGCAACACAGGATTAAAAGAGATTGCCGCAACAGGTACCCGCAAGCAAATCTCTCCTGCTCTTCTTCTTATGATGTTTGTCGAGAAATGCGCCTGGTCAGGCTCATTAGGTGAGATTATTCCCAAAGTTATCGTCATCATGAAATCGATAAAAATTTTTGTCAACTATTTGCTAAAATGTGTGGTTCCTCTACACAGATGCATGAAGATATCATTGTAGATTAGTTTTCGCATTGACCTGACAAAGACCGGTTTACCGGATGCAAGAAACCTCCACTTCTGACTTCGAAATGGCTTCCAACAGCTCACCAGTTAATATATTCTGCGCGATGCGTGGGTGAGTATCGATACATTTTGTGTAAGTAGGAACTAAACAACCTTGCCAACCAGTCATTCGTGTTTTAGTAACTAGGTTTTTAAGCTACTGCTGAGGAGCGAGGAAGATCCAGACGCCCATGAGTTTGGTAAGAAGTGCAAACTGGCAATATTTGAGGGACAAACTCTTGGCTGAACCTTACCAAATCTCCTCACATAAGCACCATTGCAGAAGGCTCGTTATTCCGCCAGCTGTGCGGAGGGACAATTGGTCACCAGCTAAGTTGATAATATCAAGCTCTAGTGTACACGGTTCGTATCCCATTTGCACAATGCGCCGCCGTGCATAGAGGAATAGCCATTCTCTGAAGAGGAACTCCGGGATATATCTTCTGCTTGGACTAACATTTGGATTATGTGGCTTGCTTATCCAATCGGCTTGCTGATTTGAAATTTTATCCTTTTTCAACTACCTAAAAATACGTCAAGATAAAAACCGTTCCAGCCTGACCAACTGAGCCGTCTAAGGTTTCACAACAATAGTGAACTAACCGGCCGTTTAATTGTCATTCATGGCCAAATTTGTGACGTGTCCCTCTTTAGAATACCTGAGTGGAAATACAAGTACGTCATTTTGTTTCAGCGTCACCGGCGCAAGCATTATCCAGTCTGTTTGTTTCACTTGGAGAAATAATTTTTCATGCCGAGTGTTCCACATAGAATTCTGTCCGCAATCAAACATACAGAAAAGTGCGCCTATGGCACAGCAGTCTACTACACCGGTGCCCTTCGGCGTGCAATGCACAGGACGACAAAGGCTTGCTGCAAAACGCTTAATGCTGTTTAATTGGAAGGAGGAGAATTAATTTTTTGGGAGTGTCATGCCAGGGTGCGATTCAAATCACACAATACGTTATAAGGATCGGGTGACATCTGCGCGAATGCCATTGGAAATATGCTGACTAATTTTCTCCAATCACTGTTAAGTGCAGAAACGGAAATCAATGCATTTCTTTTCTATTCGGTGGACGAGCTTTATTTTTATCACCAGTGTGAGGAAACATCGGTTCATTTTAACAAACAATGGTAAGTCAAGAACCAGCAACCAGCCGAATCTAACAAAATCAAGCGAACCGGGAAAACCAGTGAAAACTTAGGAAAGGTTCTTAGTAGAACATTAAAAGGAATTAACGAGTGCTCGTAGTGAAGCGTGAGTTTCCAAGGGCGAACTGTTTGTTGATTGATTGCCAGAGCACCAGCGAATACGAATCAACGCATTTACAAGAGAAAACACGCTGAAGAAACAAATAGGTCAAATATTCGGGCAAACGCATCTAATGTACTTATACATTTCTCCGTTTCTCATGCAGGGTGAACCTTAATGAGCGGGCTGAGTGGACAAGCGGGCTCATTATGTCATCTGGAATGATAGGTTCCTTACATTCGCGAAGCGTTTGCTATCTTTTTTGCGACCGTCCATGCAACGGCGTGTTATTTTGGTTGGCCAACTGATTTGGATTTTGGCAAACGCGAGCAGCTGATGGATGAAATGTGTCATTCGAAGAACACTTTTGCCGTGCGCCTTCCGAGACGGTGGATGAGTGAAGCACAATAATCCATGGATATCCAGAGTGACAGATAGATAGATAGATGGGCAGTCAGATAGACACATACATAGATAGATTAATAGATAGATGGATAGATAGATAGATAGATAGATAGATAAACAGATAGATAGATAGAT
>NW_008751984.1:408463-483718 GCF_000715545.1 Opisthorchis viverrini | reverse complement strand
ATAGATAGATAGATAGGTAGTTAGATAGATAGATAGATAGATAGATATATGAATAGATACGTAGATAGATACATAGATAGATAGTTAAATAAACAGACAGTTGGGGAGGTAAATAGACAAAGAGGTTTGTAGGTAGCTGGTCTACGGCTTTTTTAATAACTGTCACGTTGAGTCATCAAAACTAGCCAAAGGGAACACTGAGACCATAAAAAGGAAGGGTTCATACCAACTCTTCAGATGCAACAAGCACAGTTATTCAAACTTAATCAATTTTGTAGCCCAAAAGGAACACTGCGTCATCAGTACAGAAGGTCAGGTTGCGAGCATGTCGCGCACAGATAACAAGCGGTTTTTTTAAAGTAATCAGCTGAACTGGACTAATTTTCATCTGTTAATAGAAACATACACATTTTTGACCTATTTATTGCACAAGATATGGTGTAGTGTAGGTTTTATTACGGAATACATATCGGGGAATTCAAATTCCACGCAGAAGCGAGGTTACTCAGTGAATATGGTGCAAAATTGCTGAATTCCGTTCAAAACCCGGCATCTCGGTGCGGATTCGCTGACCAGAAAATATCCCAGCCCCTGTGATCCACTCAAGTATCATGGCGGTTAGACAGCAAAATTGGGTTACACCTGACTGACAGTTGATGTTTCCTTATTTACGCCTTGAATGCGATTTTCCTGTCCTTCGCCCAGCAACTTGCCATCCTGGTCTTAATTGAGCAGAGGCAAGCGGCTCAGTCAAGCGCAATCTGGTGGTTGTAGATCAACGATCGACAGACAAAACCCTCATTCAAGCTGAATGGAAGGATTAAGAGCTTACCCAGGGAATTTTATTCACTTGAATGCTCATTTGCTAAATTAAATTTCACTCTCATCCACTGACTTCATTCCTTTTGCATTCTGTTTTTTAAGTGTCTTCCAAAGGCACTCTACGTAAGCAAATTTTAGCCTACTACTTTGGTATTGGCACGTTCCGTCCAATGTACATATTTTGATCTGATGGTCGAAATCAAATCAAAAATGTGAATGAATGAAAATGCTACAGTTCTATGTACAACTTACTAATCCGGGGATCTGTTCGAAACTTTCAGAACGTTGTTAGTAATATTCGCATGAGATCATCATTCTATTAGTGGTTATTTTCCGACGCTAGTCACATTTTTACAGGCGGTCAACTTTGTGAGTTAATGATAGGAACCGGGTAAACAACTGAGAGGTCATAATGCTAGCCAATGACCTAGACCACGTGGGACAGCGCATTGCATTAATTTGTACCCCTGGAGGTCATGCTGGTGTGATGTGACAAAAAAGAGGAAGATGTTTTAAGCATAACCTGTTCTGAGACTCTGGCAAGGAACCCATGAGGTTCAACACTCAAAAGTCAATCACAACAAAACGCGCGACAAACGGCAAGTCAGGAACACTGGACGAACCGCATCTGAAACCAAGGTTTCATCATGCCAGAGACTTGTTGCTCTCCTGATGAGAACAGTTAGTTTGCAAACAAAAATTGACCCTTTGGTAATTTATAAAGAATACAGATTAAGATAAGCGACCACAGAGTATAGGACGAAACGTAAGCATCAGCTATATGGTTCCTGGAAACGGCACACGTTTGGTTATGCTCTACTCGGCGCACATCATATAGGAGATATCCTGAGTTCTCGTAAAGCTCGTGTTAGAAATCAAGCAACGTTGGACAGACTTGTACGCCACTTTTAGGCAAATTTAATCCTGCCCGAGGAATCATCTGAATCTAATTGGATTTCTCGTTTAGGTGGATCGACTTTGATTGAATATACTGTGATAGTTGGAATGTGGTACCAAATAAAGCTTGTGATGGTCCTATAGTTTTGTGTGGATTTTTCGGTGGAGCCGAATTATTAATTCCCAGAGAGTAAATCAATCCACAGATTAGTGTTTGATTGTTCATTTGCCCCTAAACAATAAGCTGATGATGAGAAGACCCCGAAGAAGCAGACCTTCTTTTAGCAAGCCTTCTGTCGTCTACAGTTTCTTACAGGGGACAGTTTTTGTCTAATTTTTCTTCACCTGGGTCTCATCATGTGTGCAGTTGGTGGAATATCCCGTCGTATTCTGGTTCAATGCTATCTAGTCCGACTGCGAAGCAACGTGTTTCCCAGCATTGCAAACCAAGTCTATCGTACTGAAGGCATGACTAGTCACGGGGTCCGGAAGAGAAAGTGCAATTTGTAGATCACACTACTAATCACCAGTAGTGAGATATAATTCATGAATAAAACCACTTCCACCCAACAATAATTTAATCGGTGTCTTTCCCAAAAATAATTTCAGAGTTGGCACAGAGCGTTCGTGAGTAGCTGACAGTATTTTTCAATCAAGTGGATCTCGTTTAACCGCCTGACACCACAATATCGAACATTTCTTCAAAACGACAATTTTGATAATTAGGGGCAGTACTGATTAGCCTATATATTCACAACACCCAGTCGCCTCTTTAAATCATTTCCAAATCACTCTGTGACTTTCATTGACCCGGCAATTTGATTTAACACTTTTCGTCGGCAATCAAGTTGGGATCATCATGGGCTTGTTGGCCATCAGGGTGAACCGAAGTAATGAACCAGTTGTTGGGTGCGAGTGTAGCTTGGTGTTGTTGTTGGATGGGCCTGATCCATATTTCGGGTGGATGGAGGTGCGCAGTGGAAGCAAATATGTGAGGGGCGGTTTGCTCCATTCAACCGTATTTATCGAAACGGAATACATGGGTCACAAAAACCCAAGTGAAACACCTATGCACGAGGCAAATCAGATAGTTTAATTATTGCGGAGATGCGTGAACGCATAATTCAGACAATAATGTGTAGGCTCACAAAATGTGAATTTCATCAATCCACAGTTGCGAAGAAGGACTTTTCTATGCTGAAATGCAGACGCTTTAGTGTAGATTGTCACTAGTGACCACAGAAATTCTTTACCAAAAGTTTGTTGATCAACAATTAGCTCAGAAGTAGATTGGTCTCACCAAATTGATGTAACTTGCCCCTGGAAGGCCACCAATAAAGGCACTAGTGAATATGCGCTCACGTCACTGGAAAATGGGTGGCTGTAGGTCCCGTCTGGGCGGGAAGTAATCACGATGCGAAACAGCTACCCGTAGCTGAAAATTTAATTATTTAAATGCTTGCCACAAGGCTTTGGGTTCAAAGACACTCGAGTTTTGCGGGACGTGCTCTATCAATGGTCTCTAACAACAGTACAGTGCTTTTCGACCTCCCAATTTAGATTATTTTTACTGAGGTGATAAAATCGCCATTAAAATTAACAACGCTTACACCACTATCAGAGAGGGATAAATTTGTTTCCGCCAGCATTTGCTGACTTGCAAGCGGAATGCCCAGGGCAAAAGTGACCACAATTTTCACGAGTTTGCGTCACCTAGCACCCTACCGTTCGCTGTGCATCCCACGTAGCCGTTACTAAATAAAGTATTCTTTCTCTGCTTTCTATAGCATAGTCACCACATTTCAATTTTCTAGGAGGCATGAGTATTGACTGGGCAGTTTGACATGGAGTGATTGGCCATTGAAAGCTGGAAGCCGATTTTTAGGGTCGCAAATAAAATGTTCTTTCCCCGACATTGTGATAAAACGTAAGGGCACACAAATTGTCTATAATATCTGATCCGGACTGAGGCGTGAAATATTAACTCAGGTCGTTTTGTTCTAAATGCGACACAAAATTATACCGCGTTCAGTTTCCTGTCTATTCTGTAGCTGTTAGCACGGCATGATCAGAAAACGTGACTATCTGCTAGCATTCCGAAAAATGGCATTGTGTCAACTGGGACTGATTCATATAATATATATATATATATATTCGTTCCATATACGACCAAATTCTTCGCTATTACAGGAACCGTTGGTAAGTCACAGCAGAGAATCCGTTTTGCCATGTGATCTTGCATATTTTTTGTGCTTTTCCGCTATTCCTGTATCACGTAAATTAACAGCTCGTTGGGATAGCAATGAGGCTATCACGGATGACTCACTTGGTTCCCAACGCTGTTTTGGGGTTCAGGTGATAAAAAGCTTCATGAACAATCGGTTCTTCTGTGATTTAGATCAGTGTAACTCGAAGACCAAACTGGTACTCGGATCGGTGTTTTTACCAAATTTTGTGCAGTTTGGGCTCACGTGAAACCTAATGTTGACGAGAGAACTTTGCTCCCCTGGAGTGCTCCAAGATGGCCGAATCGGGTGTTGGCCTGTCAAAGTTTTTCAGCTGACCTTGCACAGTATATTACGTCTTTACAATGTAACACTTTGCCTGTGTTAGAGTAAGGCTAAGTGAGGCTGCTTAGACAGAAAAAGTACGCTACGCGTTACTGAAAGACACTAAAGCCAGTATCATTCTAAACCTTGTCTTTCCCAGATATGAAACATTATAAGCAGGTTTGACCAGCAACCATATCTTGTGAACGTATGAGGCGAACGGAACAACAAGGAAAGTCAGTTAGTTCCATGCGACATTGATGGTGCGTCCTTGAAAGAACTGTGTTCTATTTGACCGTATGTTTTGTATGGGTGGCCTTCTTCACATTCAAACCAATGGAAATTTCCGTGCCTTGAATAGGCATAGCTAATGGGGCGTGGATACGGGTCCACAAACGTAGCGCAGATTTAACACTATTCGCAGCTCTGTTGGTAGAGCCTCCGTCCGATACACAATACACCGCTGGTTTAAGCCTGTTTCCATGCTTGTCGTTTTGTTAAAGTTTCAACCAGTTAAACTTTCAAAAGTGCTGACGTTCTTACTACTACGTATTTTGTGTTGCCATTTCTGAAACGCATACACATGCCAGAGTAAGGTCGCATCATGAGGTAGAGAATGTAGTTTTCTATGCGTGGGTCTTTCAAGTAATGGATAGCGAAACTCACCACTCGATCACATATATTATTCTGCACGGTGATCTTTGATTACTACGACTGACTGGTCTTTGTCCTGCGCTCATGCAGTATGGCTTATTCTCTCTGAGTCGTCACATCTTATTACGCCTTCGGAACGGCGAAACACATTGAAACCTTTTGGGGATTCGCTAACCATGGTTCTTACGGGATGAAACCGACGTTTCCATGACGCATCATTTAGCTGCAGCGCTACGCGTAGTGCATTGAAAGCTTGAAACAGCATTGTATAATCATGTAAAGATAATGTCTTCATGCCGAATAGACAAGAATATACATTTTCTACAGTTGAGTTGAGGGTGCAACTCAGAGAATACACGTGTGGTGTACAGCGGGCCGCCAAACAACATTATTTCGATCGTAATTTTCAATAGTACCATTCCATGCTGTTCTAGTTCTATTGCTCCTATGAGTGTGCTTAAACACTGGGAGTGAGTTCTGAACAAGCTGAAGGGTCTTGTTATTTAGAGATGTCACGAAAAATAACAGTGAGTTATTAAGAGAACCAACATTGCATTTTTAGACGGGTGAGTATTTCTCACATAGAAAGCCCCCAACACTGATGGCAAAACTTATCGTGAAATAATTTAGTAGCGATTTGCTGCACCGGCTTTCGGTTTTATTTATACGGCTGCGGCCAAATGCCGCGGGTGGCCTTCTTTCACTCAGGTATTTCGGATAATCCAGTCATGGTTGCTTTGCCAACGTGGAGAAGAAACTCAAACAAAAAATTAGCCGAATCATATACGAGGCTTAGCTTACAGATTCCGATGTTTTGGCACTGGACTACCAGTAAAAGCAAACATTAAGTGAGATATCTGAGAACACTTTTTCAGAATCCCTTTGCTCGTGCATGTGACGCCCCTCAGAAAACACTAAGAAGGAGTTTAGCGTCCGGAAGCTCAGTCTGCATAATAATAGTGTTTTCGTTCAGTAGCGTCCAGTTATTTACGTTTTTATCCTTGCTTCTACCGTAAAAAATGCTGAGACAGACATATTGATAATATGCGTAAATAAGGTCGCCAAGGTGCCTGTCCAAATGCAACCGATAAATGTGTACTTGGGAAAATGTACTTATATGCAGCGGAAGTTGCGTATAATTGCCCGTTTCAAGCAACGTACAATTTCTTGCTCAAACAGAACACGGGTCTGAAGAAAACCCGATACTGCGCCAACATAGAGTTTGAAGAAACCTCACTCCGATTGTCGGCTATTAGATCTACGTCGGCATTGATGTGGATACCGTCTAGCAGCCACACATTTGAATATGTGAGGTTAACGATTAGTCCATTCATTTAGGGACCACGATAACATGCCCCCGTAGCTGGTGCGGCCAGCTGACCTTAGTCAACTTCCAGCTTTGCTTTCCAATCAATGAGGTCCAAAGGCACGTTGCGCCTGCCGCTCAAAGAAATTTGTGTGATGCATATAGAGGATAATCAAGTTATACATGTAGTGGTCACCGTGAAAATGAGCGGTTGTCGATGACCATAATCAGAGAACACAGCCGGTGTAACTATCATTCTGAACCCCCATGTTTCTGGTTAGGTGTTGATGAAATTATATCACCAGGAGAGCAAGCGACGGTGATTATAGTCCCATCAGAACGCCCAATAGGCTAGGAAGTATCATTGTGATTTCGAAGGTCTGAACAGCTGAGACCTACAGCGTGTGAGAAATTTTCGCGAGTGGCATGCATTATAGGGCGTACTGAAAACACAGGCCAAAGTTACCTAAGGTCAAATGTAACAACTCAGTAGACCTAACAGTTCAAGATGTTAGGACATGTCAGTCGTGAACGTGCGCATCAAAGAGAAAAATTACAGAGCAAAACAAAATCCGTTTAGCAAAATAAAACAAAATGAATTTCATAAGAAATACCCTGCGAGTAAAATATACAGACAACGCGGTAATCTTCCCAGAAAGTTTGAACTATTGAACCACCTAATTCTCCTAAATGTTTAGACCGTGCAATTCACCGGATGGTTACAAGAGCTGCCAGCCATCTGTATTGTGACAAATGGGTCTCATGCGCTCTTAGCATGGCCATCGACAACATGATGTTAGCGCTCAACACTTTGCTGTAGAAAAATTTATTGTTTTAACTAAGCTCGATATTGCTGTGGTACTCAAACCCAAACACGGAAGTAAATGGTCTTTGAATAAAGCCCTTGGATCGCAAACCAGCTAGGTGTGTTTGAAAGTGCAGGTGCACTGCCATTTTTACGGAGGAATTACCCACACATTTTCCAACCCCAAACTCTTGGGCAAGGTGACTATTGCGTTTAGATATCTGACCGCTGAACACCCTGATATGAGAAACCGCGCGTGTCGCACATGCCAAAACATCAACCCGCAGTAGGTACTGGGGTTACGCAAACCGTCACCGTGCTGCAAGAGTAAGTCTATTTGTAACAGAGCGCACACTCGCGCAAAACCCTGGTCACACAGAGGTTGCGGCGTCCGATCAGTCGATCTTTTACTTCACGGGTTGTCCAGCATATTAGCCTGTCGTGTTGGACAAACTGTGGCTTGCCTTGAAAAAAATCGAGTAAACGCTGTGTTGTGTTACCTCAAAAACTCCATTTTATCCCGTTTTGCCCACTTGTTGGTATAACTGGAGAATATAGTGAATCACCTGCCGGAACGGGTGTTTCACAAGGACAATTTTAGGTTGCCCCTTAATATGAAGTAGCCTTCTGAGGACAATTGACGCACTAAATCTGGCTTATTCTGAACTTTAGCTAGAGCAAGTGAGTCGGAAATCTCATTCCTGTCACAACGATGCATTCAATTTGCCGTGTTATAAAATTGGACGCACTAATCTGGCTTATTCTGAACTTTAGCTAGAGCAAGTGAGTCGGAAATCTCATTCCTGTCACAACGATGCATTCAATTTGCCGTGTTATAAAATCACGAAGCGAAACCACAGCCCACGAAACTCTGTAGTGGACGCTACAGAAAGAACTCAAAAAAAGTCACTTTAATTGAATATGCGCTGTGAGATTGAAGAGAGCCCAGAATTATTTTTAAAGCTTCAAGCGGAAAATCGATATTTACTAACAAATCTGAAGCCTCGATAGACCTACTCTAACAAGCGGTCGATGCCAAATTTGCGTAAGATGAACCTGGAAGCCCGTAGGTGTATCAGGAGATGGCTTTGGTGGGTACCATAAAGGGTAGGCTTTGAATGAATTCTACCTTTATACGAACTATTAAAGAATGTCGCCAGGTAAGAGGTGGCCCACATTTATCAGTTTCATCATAAATTATCTACGATCCGACGTCCTACATTTGATCCTACCTGAATGAACCCCCATTTGATCTCTAATGGCCACCAGATCGGTTTGGTTGCCCTAGTGTCGTTAAGGCAGCTGCAAATGAGGCAGTTTCAGCGAGGAAAATAGGTGCCCTTGTAACCCTGTCTTTTGCCTTAAACCAGGTGCTGAAAACATACTGGAATAACTGACGAATTCAAACCCTTAGCAAAGCAGCACAAATGAGCTTTTTCTATCGATGGAATTTTCATGTGTACGTTGTGTATATGAATGAAAGTACTTTAGTAATTAAAATTTAATGGAGTGGGTTTCAAGCCGTATTTTAGACATTTTACCTGCAAGTCCGGCAGGCTACACGAGAAAACCATCAGCTTTCATGGCATAATTTGATGAGAATTACAGGAGCCTCAATTTCAATGCTTCCATGTAGTCGAATAATCGCTTAGCTCACTGAGTGCTGTAGGTGGTACTCTGGTTCACTGTGTTCAAATATGCTTCCTCCTGCCGATAAAAGATTTATGTAGCATAAATGATAAGTTGTTTCTTACTAATGTTGTCTGTGACAAAGATCAAAATGGTAAGTCGCCACCCTAATTTCCAACAGAAACGCAACTACCTAGAAGAATCTCGTTGGCCATTACTTAAGGCACTTGACTAGGGTTAAGCCGCAGGATAACCGACAAGGGCTTCGTGGTACAAACCTTGCCGCGGTATCTCTTCTGCTCGTTTCCACACTTGGTTAACTTAATAATATCACATCTCCCAAACTTCTTCCAGGTGACATTGAGGCTAAGCACCAAATGGATGTTACAGCCTAAAGACTTTTTGGAAAAGAAATATCCCAGCAGAAATAGCATACTTGCAGGTATTGCCCATTGCGTGCATGGCTTTGATAACTTTGCTGTTCAAATCCAGAATGGTTCGCCAAAGTTATATAGCAGTGGCCAACGAAACGTTTTGAAACCATTGTCCTGCAATATCGGTCTTGCTAATTTGTAGAAAATCAAAAGATGTTAGACTGTTGGTATGAGGGTAGGCTTTCTAGCAAAATATTCTGCTTTTACGGCAATTGTCAATCTTGTGTTGCATATTAGGCCGTGCGGACTGTGTGGCAGCGTCTCACAGATGTTTAGGATACGGCTTGACAGGTATTTTCAAAGGGGGTTCTGAAGTCCTGGGAACCGAGAGGTTTGCGCATTTAAGAGTTCAAAAGGATGATTCGGATGAGACCATAGTACGCCGTTTGATGAGTAATAAGACGTTCGCCCGGAAAGTCAGATGTGAGGGGTCTATAGCCTGACACTGGGAACGGTGGTCAAACTTTACGATTGTTCAGACGAGAACGACATGTATTCGAAATTTTGTATTCTGGTGATTCACTCCTTAGGAGAAATAAAATATGTCGTTTTTGTGAAAATAATTATTCCAAGATTGCGTCGCGTTTTTTCAGTATTTAATAGTAAGTTTCACTTTATCCTTCCCTGCGAACATCGTGAATCAGGCACGGGCGCATGCTCTGCACACTCGAATCAATGAGTTACCTTGGAGCGCTTTGTAGAAAGCTGAAATGCTGAATGCGATTCAGGATAGCATCGCTGTTCAGTTGGCTCAATGAATGTCACAAATTCTGATAGTCACCAGTTTTTCCCCTGTTGCGATACCCTATTTCCTATCTGCTCGTTGATAAGACAGGCAATCAACGTATCTTTTGAGTAGCCTATGGGTTGGTCTTGTCTGGCTTGATATGATATCATCAGTTTCGTGGAAGACTTTAGAGAGAACACTACATCACGATATAACGTATCTTTTCCACGCGTCACAACAACGCTGCTGACTTCTGAGATCATCTGGATGAACCGCCATGTGCATCAGATAGGGCGCATTTCATGGTGGTTATATTCAAGTGTCATCATTTAGCTAGCAGCACAATTTTTTTAACCATTGTGAGTTTTTAGTGCCTGCCTTCCCTCAAGTTCGATGAAACTTAGTGCACGTAGAGTTTTTGGACAATAAGACTTGGGGGAGATCGGGAATGACTCGGGGAGTGAAATAAAAATATAATTTTGTCATCTACCACGACTGTTAACCATCAATTTTATGTCACAAATCTAGAAACAAAGCGCAAGCTGTGTGTGAGATGTATGCAAATGCCATTTTCCTGTAATTCTACTACCTTAATGCAGGTTCTACTGTTCCACTCGCGAGTCGGAATCCACATCATCCAATTCAAGCAACTCGAGTTTGTTGATAATCTCCAAAACAGCTTAGACCGCAGGCCTTCTTTCCACCATACGGAAATCGGAAAACTCACAATGAACGTACGTAGGCGAATGCTCAGCAGTTTGATATTGGGGTTGCATCTAAACTCAAAACTATACGAACTGTTGATGTTCCCAGGGAACATCACGATATTCTTGCAAACACATCTTATCGGTCCAAAACATAGAGACTACAAGGTTCATATTATTCGAGTTCAAAGAATCGTGGTTTTTTCTCGGTAAAATAGCCAAGGTCATCTGGATTTTGAAGCTGCTGGCTTTAAGCCAGGTGTTGTTCATGCCGAACCATCGTTTGCCAAGGGGTACTCTGACTGTTGTGTCCAAAAGAGAGTAGTAGAAGCATTAGAGCGCTCCGTGTTTGACACGACAAGTGGTATGAATGATGGAAAGAAAAGTTTGAATGCTGTCGCCGTGATTAGTTTTTGGGATTGCGGCTGAGTGATATTCACGAGCCAGGGTTGCAGTCGGCAGTCTCACCCTCCTTCGCACTTTTTTATCCGGAACTGATGAATGACTACCTGGAAGCAGCAAAACATCAGAAGATTGGGATGAGCTAGGGAAACAACAACAACAACAAGGCAACCTAATAAAAATGGTTAGAAATTGCATGTGTTAAACACCGAGGTTATGCACTCTATGATGATAGTTTCCTTGAACATGGTAATCAAACTCGTATTTCAAAAATATTTACCCGTTCCGGACATCACGTATGGTTGTGGAATTTGGTCTTCACAATTACAGGGCATATAAAAACTCCTACGGACACGGCATACTTTTTACAGCCAACTTCAGTGAGAGATTAGTTATTGCTATGGTTATGGTTAGTAATGGTGCGTACCACATGACCTGGAATTCTGTGGGTCAAATTCAATCTATTCTACCCGTTCCTTGTATCTCAGCTCCGGCATCTTGGCAGTATCAGAGCCCTCGTCATCATTTTAAATGTGGAGGTATTCAGTCTCAACTCAGCATCTGTAAACGAAATTAGGACTTTATCCCAAATCGTACAATTGTAGCCCACCGAAGTTTGTCATGAGGTATCTATAAAAAGCGGTCAGCTTACTACGTGAGAATTCGAGTGTCGACTGAGTAGGTACTAGGTAACGCACGCTAAAATTTTTCCAGAACGCGTCGTATCTTGGCATCATTTTGTAACACTAATCGAGGTTGTCTCACTGCGCGACAGGTATTCCAGGTAAGTACAACTTACTTCGGAGATACACTTTTTTCACTTAGCAATTCATCAGTGCCAAAGGACTTCCATATTTAGAAAATATTATGTTTAGCTGTCTCTGTTTAAAAAGAACATATGTCTGCAGCCGAATGCGCCATGATCAATCGTTGCCATGGTACATTTAAGTATATATTTAGGTGGGTAGTTAACAACCTTTATACGACTCCAAACGCTGTGCGTCCGCCCACACACAATGGCTTGTAACATGCATTGATGGTAACATTAACGGATTCTGACTTGTGGTTCGAGACAACATTTGGAAACATTCGGAAGTTTGACGTCATAAGAGTCTCGGATACGACAAAACAATTGGACAATCTTTGGCAAGAGACACAAAATTTTCAAGGCCGGTTCACTATCCATTTCATTCGGTCCTTTCCAAACAACGTTTAGTGTAACTACCCATCTGGCATGAAACAGAATGAGAGAGTGAAGTCAGTCTACACATTACTTTTACTAGTGTTCTTTACGGAAAAATGTTCATTCACTCAGTCACATTCACCAAGGTATTGCATTGAAAAACGGATGAATGTTTCGCTAAGTGTTCTCAACTGCACGCTGATTGTGTCCATACAAAAGATGTGAGTGAATTTAGCCAAAGCTCGCGTTTCCGAAAGCATTGTCTAACTGGATGTGCTTCATGTGGTTGTCATAATCCTAGAAGTCGCAAAACGTTTTTGGATGTATGACGTTATTTACAAGATAAATGCATGCCACCGGTTTCATCCTCCCTGGATTCGACTAAAA
Source organism: Opisthorchis viverrini (assembly GCF_000715545.1). Classification (NCBI taxonomy): domain Eukaryota; kingdom Metazoa; phylum Platyhelminthes; class Trematoda; order Opisthorchiida; family Opisthorchiidae; genus Opisthorchis; species Opisthorchis viverrini. Next base: position 471,219 of record NW_008751984.1, on the reverse strand, counting down.
AGGTGTTGTCTCCGGGTCTTCGTCAACCCAACGTTCACCCTGTACCTCATTTGTAAAAATTCGTCAGATACTCTCATACTAACACCGTCATGTGTTCCATGGGAGACTCAAATGGACCCATTTGAAACTCACTTTGATTGCGGCCTTCTTCGACAAAGTGTGATGCGGAATTCAATTTTTGTTAGCCGGTGGCTTCTACAGTGTACACTGAACTATGTATACTGACATGCGTATACTGCCTCGAAAATAACCTGGTCAGCCCTTGCGAATTCCTTTCCCAGAAGGTAAAGCCCTTCAGAAAAATACAGGTTGGTTTTTATGGAAATGTGACTTTGCAATAAACTGTTTTACCGAGGTCACCTTGCCCTAAAATTGAATGACTTTGCAAGCTATTTCGGATACCCCGGTTTGTAACACCGCACAACGTTTTTGTGCAAACTAGTCCAAATTAGTTTGCTCTACCCTAGGCGGCAAACTTGTGCTTATTAGCGCTAACAGCTGAGTGAATCTTCAGACAGATTCACGAGCCATCTGGTGTGCTTTAAGGGGAGGTTTTAAGAGACTTTTTCAAAAGTCATTAGTCATCACAATCCTATTTTGGCAACGGAATCTGTAAGAATCACGTTATTTTCTGGTAAAGTAAATCTCTAATCACGGATCAACGGCACCATAGTTCCTTTGCCAGAATCGTTCGATGAATGTTCCGTATGAAAACCCCCGACTGGATCGTTCCCTCGTTTTTTTAGTTTTTATTCAATATGTAAAATCCGCTATTATTCCGTTTCTCTCGTCCTTTTTAATGTGATTTATTTTGCATTCTTGCTACATTTTATAGGTGACAATATGCAGATTTCACAGTACAGGTCCAAGTGGAAGATTGTGCCGATGGGGTAGAAAACATTGAAAGTTGAATGATGTGGGCACAAGTTGAACATCTGAACGTTTTATGTCAGCAATCTATCTAAAAATTACGGAAAATGTGGGAACTACATTGGCTGCACAGCACCAGGTGATATCTGGTTCGTTTTGGTTCACCAGCGATAGAGATTGTGCACAATACCAATTCCTACTTGCCAAATATGTAGAGCCAAGTCAGACATTTCAGATATTCTGCAATTGTGCTTACTGCTGACGCCACATTCGAGCTGCCGATTTAGGGCCTAATGAAGAATACGCCTCTTGCACATTGCCGCTCCCCTTCTATTCCACTAAGTGCACAAAACCTATCGCGTGGGCTCGACTGGCGCGGCTACCTCTCTTATGACGATATATTTATGATGAACGTTTCTGATTGTCATCAATCCGAATTTAGGGTGACACAAACGAATTGGAACTTAACAGATCATATCACCCTATAACGTCGACTAAATTTCATTAAATCAGAGCCACGATAAATGTATATGCGTGTATGTGAGGCCGTCGTCGTACCTAATAATGATATATCAGCCCCGGTATTATTGCTTCCTGCTCCGTTTCATTTTACCTTCTAAACATCCATAAACTGTTCATCGTTGATGTGTATTTCCGCAAAATAGTCTAATTGTACCAAACATCCTATACATATTTAGACACGTCCTTTGAAGCAGTCCCCATTGGCGCTTCCATTTTCAAAACCCGAAGCAAGACGGGTTTGGCTGCGTGAGGGGCAGCTGTGCGTTAGACTCCTGGCAATTCTCTCATGTAGTTGGAAAATCATATATGAATAAGCATGGTTTTCATAGTGTGCCTTATTTCACATTTCCCTGTGTCCGTTGCTTTGTGCACTGAGAGGTAAACATAGTACTACGTAACTTCAACAGAGAGCGTCATTGCATGTAAGTTTCTTCGCTCATTTTCGTTTATGAAACCATGTTCTAGTGACCAACTAATGCATATAAATAACCTTACCATTTTGCTGAGAAAAAAAGATGTCTAACCAATGAGGCTCCTGCAAAATGTTTTATAAGCATCCCATGTATCTAAAAATAAATGAATCAGGAGAATTCAAAATAAAATGGAGAAAGTAATATAATGTGAGAATACATTGTAACGAACGACTGGCAGACATTTTCAAGCGGTGTTCCCATACCATTTTCATCATCGTCATCGGTAACGTAAATTTGTTGTTCAACAGCGGGGCTCACATGTCGACGAGGTTGGCTTTGAAATATCTGAGTCTTTCATTGCCAGCTGTCTCTGAAGAACCGATGCACATCAAACGGGCTGTCAATCCAGACGGATAAATTAGCAAAGGGAACCTCCGCTGAGAAACAGAAATAGGATGTCATCAGTTTTATCTCGTTTGTGTTTGGTGTGCCCGACTCACCGAACGACGACCCAGTAACTGTCCTGGTTGTGACGATCATTTGACCCGCCAGTCAGGACTTCAGGTGGAGAGGCACACACTTGAAGCCCCACTGGGCAGAGTTTGGGTTTTAATTTTGTGGTTTTGCGGGATAGGTATTTTGTTCATAGCCAAACCACCGGTTTGACCTGCCTGTAGACCCGATGGAATACAATTGACAGACAAACGCGAGAAACCTTGCTAGGGAGCCTTCAGATGCCCCGGCTCCAACCGCCAGAAATGTGAGAAAATTTCTCAAAAACTGCCGCGGCCATCGGTAGATATTTCGGATGCCAACTCGTCCTCAGGCTCCGATTAAAGATGTTTCACCAATTCAGATGCTAGCCTTACTAAATGCTGCTGGACAACATCCAGCGACCTATTTTAACCCCTCAAATACCTCCCTTCTCTTGTGGGCACCGGTTTTCAGGGTCACTTAATAAGGTGACAAGGATTGAATCCAAGGACAGGAGTTTGCAGAACTTCATTGTGACATCTCTAATATCGGTACATATACATTTGATTTAAACGGCTGGTATCCCGTATCCGTGACAGTTAATCTCTCCTCTCCCTCGCGACAATTTCGAACTCAAAATCTTTCAAGGCTCCTCTCGCGGTTCAAAAATCTCAGCACCATTCACATTCAGACCCTTGATGCTTCGCGTAAGGAAGGGACTCCAGAATGTTGCGGTGTACGGAGACGATATCGCTGTGTACAGAAATTCGGAAATAGAGCACCCAGTTCACTTGAAGGCTGGTTTGAAGCGGATCCGGGCGGCTGGCCTGCAGATAAATTAAGCCAAGTCCCAGCTCGCTCAGAGTTCGGTGACACTGCTGGGGCATAATTTGGGTCAGGGAGAAGTTAGCCCACTGCCTGAAAAATTTGGCAAAGATCAATGATTGTAGTGTTCCCGATTCAAAATGGCCTCTACGGCAGTTCCTTTGACGAGCAGCATACGACAGACGGTTCGTTGAGGATTTCAACACGATCCCTCCACCACTGTACGATGTGGTTCGTCAAAATCGGAAATTCGAATGGACCGGAGAAGCACATGAAGCTTTGGAACGTGTCAGAGCGCGGATGTTGGATGAGAAACTTACGCTCATCTGCTCAGGTTCGGAGAAATGTTCATTGTTGCAACGGAAGCCAGTGATCGCGGCATCGGAGCAGTTCTAAAGCAGAGGAATAGAATTTTCGAATATGCCTGCTGTGTCGTGACTAACGCTGAACAGAAGTTCTCCACCAGTGAGAAGGAAAGTTTGGAGTTCGTATGGGCCCTGGATAAGTGAGGGCCATATCTTCTTGAGCAAAGTTTTCATGTAAAAACCGATCGAATCCCCTGGAGTGGATCAGGACCATCAGAGATCTTTGAACTGGATGCCGAAAAGTCGGTGCAACTACAACGACAGGATTGTGTGTTACAGAAGGTTGAAGCCACTTTGTTGGATGGAAGAAGCATTGAGAACGGAGAGAAAGACAAAAACTAAGAAACGTTACACAGTCATTTTGATCGGCTGAGGCTGTATGAAGCAAGCAAAATTTCCTGGAACGCCACTGATTTGGATGTTGTGTTGCCCGTGATACCTCGCGTCTCGAGACGGAATGTTATCTTTGAATGCCATGAGATGGCACATACAGGGTGCACTAAGTTGTACGACCCATTTCCGCAGCGGGCCTACTAGCTGGGATGAGAAATGGAGTGGTGGGTTATGTAGTGCCCTGTAAGCGTTTTCAACGAATGAAAGGGGCTGTGACAAGAGCAACACATCCTGTGGAACCTATTCCAGTCTCAGAAATCCGCGAGTTGTGGTCATTTGCCATCATGAGCCCCCTTCCGGTGACCATCAGTGGGAACCAATACATCGAGATGATGCCAGAACACCTGTCGCGATGGACTGAAACGGCGTCCGTGCCTAATCTGCTGGCGACGACGTTCAACGGAGTGGTAATGCATCACATCGTGACCAAACATGGGGTGCCGAAAATGATGTTAACCAATCGGGGGCTTTTCTTCGAGAGCGAAGAGTTTATAAATTGCTTGCAGAAGCTGGGCATCAAGCGGCTAAAGGCGGTCCCCTACCACTCGCAAACATCTGACCTAACCGAACGTAATAATCGAACGATCGCGGAGTGGCTGGCGGATTAAGATGGAGCCTGTGAAATGAACTTGCCAATGGTGTTACTAGCTCATCGTGCTTCCATACATTCAACCACAGGCAAGTCCCTCATTTATGCTGATGTACAGTCGACATTAACGCCTTCCGGTTGATCACGGAAAGGAGTTGCGGCTGGCATCACGCTTGTCTCCGGAGGACCTAGAGGAAGAAAGACGGAGAGCTCGAGAAAGCTTGGCCATCATTCAGGAAAGGACTAGGCAGAAAAGGGCAAGTAGAAAGGTACGAACGTTCCCTATAGGCAAGAAGGTCAAGCGAAAGGACCACCAGAATCCTGGACGAAGTGGACTGGGGTCGAGAAATCTGGGCAGTCGACTGCAGGGGCCGCTTGTGGTTACCGGCCAACGGGGGAACGTCTTTACAATACAAGATGATCAGGATCGAAAAGAGTGAACGGGAAGTAGTGTCACAAGTGGCATGATACACTAGTAGAATTGCCGAGTAGACCGGCTGCTCAAGCCGACCTGGGGGAGGTAAATAAAAATCGGTGGCAGGCGAACGACCTTTGAGAGTTGGAGATGTGTAATGATGATACTACTTATGGGGAGACACGCGAGTAGTATGCGTCGTTCTTGGAATTTTGCTCTGGGTCTCTTGAAAAGGGGAGATCTGTTGCAGAGTTCGTGGGGTCACTTTGTAACATTTGCTTGCATTTGAGCGAGGGATGATTGCAGTCAATGAATCTCCACGAAATTTCAAAAAGATATATTCGAGAGAAGATAAATGTAGTGTTTTTGTGGATAAAATACAACTAAGAGTTCTGCTTTCCTGTCCAGTGATCTTTGACCGGTCATATAGCATTTCCTAATAAATAATTCCGCAGCGGACTTTCACCGGGACGTAATTCTGATCATCTTTTTCATTCTTTCTAGCCGTCAACTGCACTTACGATGGCTTCTATACGACAGTTAAGAAAGCGATAATTCTAGACGGAAGTCCAAATTTCACACTAACTCAATGCAGTGATAACAGTAGAGTGAACCCCGCGCGTTGATTTAAACATGAGGCACGATGATAAGTTCACAGAGTGGTTTACGTTCAGGTCAGAACGAGGAATAATGTATTACACCCTACGAAAACAAGTAAAATCTCAACGATTTTGACGGATACATTTTTTTCCTTCGCCATATTGGATCCCAATGTTTGTCAGTCATATAGAGTAGGTATGATGATACATTTTATGGCTTCATCAGCAAACTCCAGTCACACAGCTCAAGCCAGAACACATTTGCCTATTTAGAAATAGTAAAGTCGTTGTGTCGAACGTACGCTCAGAGACTAGCAAAAGTACTCTTCAACCGTTTGTCAGACACCGGGAATTCTGAACTCAACACTTTCAGAAATGCACGAATTCCTAATCCCTTTCTTCTTTCTGGACACAGTCCCACCACAATTGCGCAACAGCAGTGATATGAATATCCATCAAGCAACAGTGTAAACGGCGGTAATTGAAAGTGTTTACTATGTGAAAATTATTAAGTGAGGTCCCAAAATAAGTATTTTATTGGTAAATAATAATCTTTTGGCTGTCGAATCAGGAGGGGAGTTGTGAGAGCTAATCTTTAATTCTCTGAGTAACGTTCAAGGAACTTGCCTCTATCCCCTAAGTCAAAAGTCAGAACACTGTGGTAGAATGCAGTGAGATTTTCTTTGGTGCTCATTTCCACAGCTCCTCAACTCCTAAGGACTGACCTGGCCCCAAGATGTAGTTAACGACTGTTTCAATTTACTGTGGATGAGCAAACAGGTGAAGTTTTGGTAACCCTTGATCGTTGGAATTTGCAAGTGCATCGAATTTAATAAATAGTTCATAACCTGTCATGAAGAAAAATTTGAGTGATCGGGGTGGTGGGTCTTCGGGTGTAGCCCAAAGAATAATCTGGTGAAGGCAATATCACATCTTGCATAGGAAAGCTTACACTATTCCCATGAAGGAAACGTTGACGTTTTCACCCTCACCTTTCACAGGTGGATTTGTTTTATCACCGGAACGCCTTAAATCCGATTTCTAGATTTTGCCGTATTTTGTCTGGTTGATCCTCTTCAGCTTTCCTGGCATGCGTGATACGTAAGGAGCATAATTCCAACCAATGTAACCCCCAGGAACACGGGGGCAAAAGGACACGACTACCATGGAATCTACATTCACTCTAGGGATGGCTTGTTTCACTGCGAGAAACCGTCTTTCTCCTTGCTGCGTCTTGGTCTAGCTCCGAAAAATGTCATTGAAAATTTCAAATTGGTGATTTCATACTCCCACCAATTCTTCCGGGATGACAGGAGTGGCAGTTTATCAGGTCGGCAGTTCCTGTTATTCCGCACTCATGGGCAGTCGACTAAGTATTGCTTGCATCGACAGTTCAAAGTAAGAGCAACTTGTTGGCTTCACGTCAATTTCGAATGATGATAATGGAACTGTTTGGTTAGATTTTGCCGTGTTCTTACAGAGGCAAAACTAACGGCCAGGTTGGTGTGAATTTTCCCAACAAAATGAACACTGTAAAAGGGTCCAAGCTTATTTCACGCCTTACATTGTTGTTTTTAAGCAAAAACTGGAGACAAAAGTGAGTATGCAACCCTCATTGTTGTTTCAAAGCATACTGGTTTCCTAGTACACCGTTACGAAACGAATAGGCCATGAGCCGTAAATCTTTTATGGTTGCTGCAATAACTTGTGAAGGTATTTTTAGCGAATGAACTCCGATTTAACATTTGGGCGAGCAAGGTATGTTGCCTGCCCTCTGTGACACGTTTACTCTTAAAGCTGAAACCTCAATCTGACATTATGGGCAAGCCCCTAATTAAGCCAAACGTATGAATTGTGGATAATTCAAACAAGATTGGTGAACTTGAAGGGCAACGCAACTGCTAACTGTTTCAGCGCATCTAAGATGAACTCACTCACAGGTGTGGGTAAACTCGACTGACCATTACGGTCTGTCTGGTGAGAAGTAAATAAATTAGGGGAAACACAGCCACCACGACTTTTCTATAGGTGTGCACCGGCGGATGGGATACAGTACTACGGAGCAACCGATGGAACCGCCCGACTGAAAAAATAAATAATAAATAATAATAAATAAGAATAATAAATAATAAATGAATAATAAAACAATAATAATCTAGTAGCACCATATTAACACGCGTAAAACTACTCAACGCACAACAAGTAACCCACCGATTCGCACTACTACGCTCCCGTTAATGCACCGATGATGTCACTACGATTGGTGATGAGATGTTTGCAACCAAATTGCCCAGCTCAGCGAACAAGCCAAAGGACCAACTGACCATTGTTTGCTTGTCAAGTTTCCAATGTTCATTAATTCGGGACAGACTTTAATCTGGGTTAATCGAATCCAATAACGTCAGACTAGATTGTCCCCGGTCTTCTTTTATCATGCTTCATAATCTGTTTAATACTTTAGTTAAGTTTACTGTCTGTAGCACTTCGTGGATCGAAGGGTTCTGGAAACATTTACTCGTGGACATTGAGTACGTAGACGATATTGCACTCCTTGGGTTACATCTTTCGAAAACTCAAAGCATTTTAACTAAGCCGAATAATTCCGCAGCACGGGTTACTGTGCGATTTTCACCTGTAATCTGTAGGTTGTTGGATGTCACCAAACCTTTGAGATTTAGGTTTGGTCCAACCCGATCCCGAAGCAGCACTTCCCACATGACAGAGGCGAAGCGCTTTGCCAACTGTACGGAAAAATTGGTTACATTCGTTAAAATGGTTTGGATTTGACGTGCATCACGCAGATAGCTGCTCTTTTTACCAAGGCTATTGCTTTCATTGCGAAACTTTTGATCCATCCCACAGGCAACAAACAGAAACTCCAGAAGCAACTGATCAATTGGGCCACCTACTGCAACGCGTGGCTCTTATTCCCTCATTCTAATTATCCTCAACTAATTCGCTACGCGATTTGACACTCTGATGTGGACAAAGTTAGTGAGAGCGCCCGGGTTATTTTGGCCGACAGTTGGAAATGATTTGACGCACAGCACACCGTTCCTTTTATAATTTGATTGCTCGATGATTGTCCGAAATCAAAATCGCTAGCGGTTGGTAATACTAATATGGGATGGGTTTTCGGATTATCTTACTGACCCTTCAAACCCATATCTCAGATAATTTGTCGGAACTAGACATAACCAGGCCTATCGAATTTAATTCATCAGTGTAAGTAGGGTGCGTTGTATACCTGCCACAAACGTAAACCCAGGCATAAAAGTCATTTTTGAATGTATGTGGTAGAGTATTAAACGACCTGAATCCTTCTTTGCAACCGCAGATTACGTGGAATCTTTGAAAGGTAAGTGGCTGGTAGAATTTATGACCCATTCAGATTCTGCCGGATTTCGGTGAAAGCCTACCACACTTACCACGCAGTTTTCTTGACTAGACCTATTTGTTCTCTTCAAATATGCAATAATCGCGGGACTTTGTAATTTTACTCTGCCAGTGTGTGCGGTTTTGAAGCCCATTCCGCTCACATCGCAAAAGAAAAATTCGTTCATCTGCTGAGTTTTCACCAATCAGGGGAAGCATCGTCAGCGTGCACCCTTAAGCTTCACCTAGCATTGGTAAACATAAGATCTCATACTAATTAGAAAACCTGATGAACCGTCTAACAGACATCGAATAGAAAACAATCCCAATAAATGCTCACCTCATTCACTCTAGATTTCAGCGCGGTAAAAAACTGGCGCACCAGTCACCTTCACTCTTAAGTCCTCCCATCGCTTTTCATTTCAGCATTTTTGGAGGCGGTACAAAGTAAGATTGTAAATTTGTGAGAGATTGCTTTTTGAGAAACAGAGTGCCTTACATGCGTAGGAGTGGTACCCTTTGTCTAGTTTCCAGATGCCACCAACCGAGGTTCTGCATCATTTTTTGATGAAAAATTCAGGTAGGATACTCTACGGCACAATAGTTGCTTGTCGTATCTTCTCGCAATAGAGCAAACGTTAAGAAGGTTTCACTGGTTGAATGAGTAAAATAATTTTGGGTTCAAACTAATGGTAATCGGACACACTCAACCCTTCAGACGACAGATGAAACATGGATCATGAACTATGGAAAAATTGATGGGGGGTGCGAGAACGTTCGCCCTCAAAACCTTCCCGGTCGGAATTGTGGACGAACTATGACCACAATTCACAATTCACATGAATGCCGTAAAAATCCAACGGAGGAAGGTAACTGAAGATAGTTTATCCTGGGATTTTGGTAATAGCGGCCATCAGCAGGGATTACCTCAATAAATGAATGATAGCCGAAAACCCGCTATCCGATCAAAAGTCAGCCAAGATTGGTGACGTAGAAAATCGCATTTGAAAGGTAATTTACTTTTTATCAAACTAACCAGCAGTAACGGACGTGCTTTTTTCGGAAGTCAACCACTAGTTACAATTCTCAAACTGTCAAAAAACTAGACCGTTGTCATCCCTTGAACTTGGCATTTAGTATATGAGAATGCTGTATTGGCCAAAGATCTTATGGGACAGCTCCAGCCCCGCCCTTCGCCAGGAAAGATAACTTTATCTAAGTGAATTTATGTAAACGATATGAGACATTATCACTACCCTCATAAAACAAAACTTTTGGAAGCCTTGTGTTATTCTATTAACTTACGTCAGCACTACCAGGTGACGTGTATGCCGGCTTACTTGAGAGTTTTATTACTTCCTCTAAGTGCAGCCAGTCGACGTCGGCATGTCAAGAGTCACTGCATTATTCTTATTGAGAATGATTTCTATTAAAACATCGAAAAACTCCCGTCTCTTTACTTTGGAACTGCTAATATCACGTTAGTGGTGGATATTAAAAGTTCAACCAGGAGCGGCTGTTTATCTCGCACTGAGGATGCATGCAGGACCACTCATTCTTTGTTCACTCTTGTAGAGCCAGTCAACACATGTGTCCATCTGATTTAGATCTCGCGATTAAGGGGCGGTTAACGGTCTGCTCTGTTTTCTGCAAGTTAATCGTGGCCGGAGCGTCAAGTGGTCAATCTAGTAGCCAGTAGTTCCGGAGTTCGAGACACCCTGAAATCGCAGGAAGTGTTTACTGCTGATGGGCTCAAATCAGAACAAGATAATTGTGGAGAGAATTGGAAAATCAAATAGTATGTTGGCTCGCATATTGGACGTGATGAACCATGTTGCTGATTGTAGCGGAGAGAGCGAAGGCTTACACTTCCAGGGGAATTTTCAGGTTTCCATTTGCTAAGTGCATGCTGGGACGCCGTCAGTCAAGTTTCGGATCAAGCTGCCAGAAAAATGTAGTAGCGCCGAAATGTGAGGTATTGCTTATCAGTAGACTGAAAGTAAACTGTATCAAGCAGGTATTACGCATTCTTAGAAATGGAAATTAAGTTCTGCTGGCTCTTTCCGTGAGGATTGCTCTATTTTCGGCCAAATGTTCCGAATATTCCAAACCAACCAACGACGGAAATCGTCGTAGGTACTGACGATTTCCAAAAACACTGGCCAACGACAGAAATTTGGCATAAGCTCTCCTTTACAATGTTGAATAGTATAACGTTTCAAAGAGTAGAACCTCTGTTTTGCTTACCGTTCACTTTCAATGAAGGACGGAAAGCCATATATCAGCAGTGCCTGTCTGACAAAAAGATGAGAAGAAAATCACCGCGCGGCTACCTTTATGTAAAAACCAATATGACGGCCAGAGCAGCGTGCCATTTTAGACATCTAGTCTGTCAAACGCATGTTTCAAAAGAAACAAATACACCTGGGTGAAAATTGCAGGTGTGAGCGTCCCGAAACATCTTTAAACTTGGTGTCATAAAGTTTTCCGAAATCAATGTCTTCTCTGTCAATTCCAAGAACCTTCCAAAGGAGTGAAATATCATTTGTTTTACTAGTTAAATATGAGAAATTGAAAAAAGGTACGTTCCAGACATGTGTCACATACAAGTTCAAATATTTCGTGTGGTGAATACAACTGAATATATGATAAGATTAACAGAGTGCATTGCTTGGATATCAATTTTGTAAAAACAAAATGACCCACCTTAGAGGCCAGGTTGCGTCAGCTTCTTGACTCTATTATTGAATACTGTGAATGTACACCAGGATGAATGTGCCACAAGGACAGTTCCGAGGAACCTTTGTAGAGTTCTTTCGGATAGGAAAATTAATGTTGGTCAAATCCACGAGTTTAGTGGGTATGTACGCACGATTATGTTCTTATATGTTCCTCACCACCAGGCTTGCTAGGACGTTTATGAAAATCTAAACAAATCATTCATTCGGCCAATCTCTTGTTGACTGGCCGAGTATATATGATTGAGCGCAGCAGAGGCGGTGCCCTTTCAAACATCTGAGTAGACGTTACCGGAGACATCGATGCAGGCAGAAGAAATCGGCCCAATAACCGGCACATAAGTCTGGCCACGAATAACAAAACACTAAGTGTTGCGTTGTAGTACCTTTATTGCAAACCGATTTAATTGATGACCGTGACAATGAATGAAGGCAAAGCCGTGATTATATTGTGGATCTTTATATGAAAAATGGCCGCCTTTCCTGTTCCAACGGGATGAACGTAGGCACCGCACTGCTTCAATATATAAAATCTCATGGATTACGCCGTCTCGGTTGGTCGTGTCTAACAACTTGGTGTTTATGAATCTGACTATTCACACCGCTCTTTTCAAATATAAAAGTCAGTTTTTTTATTTGAACACCAGTGGGAAAACCAAAGCTGTAGTGCTTCTGTCACATGTTCTATGGTCCAACAGTGTAGGCGTTCTATTGTACCAAATTAATGTGAGCTTCACCAACCATGACACCTAATTGGTATAAGGCGCATTGATCGTAACTTCAAATTAAATCAATAAATTACGCACATAGGATTTTCCACCTTTGAAAAACTCTTCGCGCCAGTTGATATATTAGTCTTGCCTAATAAGCTTGATCAGAGAAATGCGCACCTGAAATCTTCCAACTTTTTTCGTGCCCTTCACCTCGATACATCTGGCTTGGCCGGGGTTCGCAATAAACTGCCCGCAGTGTTTTCGCAACCAGTAGATTTGGTAGGGAATGTCCTCGCTTTACATTTGTCACTGACAGCATCATGGAGCTTAGAATCGAACCTCGTCCGAATAGAGTAACATGGTTTTTAATTACGCACACAATCTATTTTTGACAATTAATCATTCGCGGAAAACACTTCAGCCAAAATATCTAAGGTGTCCCACGTTTGACCTGCGTTACGCACCATCGATACGCAAAGTTTGATCCAACAGTTTTATACCCTTGTGATTCCCCAATAATTCAGAAGGGCATCCTGGAGTTTGTTTGTTCACATGAGCCGTGGTAGTATAGTAACTGACAAGTCTAATGCGCCAAAAAGCCAAAAGGCGCATTAAGTTTTCAAATTTACCCTAATTTTGACGTCAAAATTGAGCGTTCAAGCCCAAAAGCAGGGTGCAGGGTAACAGTGGTCTCATTACATCGGGAGACCAGTTAGGAGATCAAATGCGATCAATGCATCAGGACAAATACACGCAAACGAGTCACGTCCCAATGCACCAAGAACATCGATGAAATGACGGTAAGGCTCTCATGACAGCACAAAACAACGGTCGCTTTCTAGGCTGCGAACACTTTGCACAAGACATTATCAGGAACGAAACAGAAATTGGATCCAGTGACGAAAAACAATGTCATATACAGAATATAATGCAGCGACTTTAACAATATGTACATAGGACAAACTGGAAGAAAGCTGTCCATCTGAATACATGAACACAACCTCGCTAATGAAATACGATCGATTCTCCTTCATTTCGGTACACAAAGGTTAGGAGGGACGCGTGTTCGACTGGAGAGACTTTCGCATACTAGCCCAAGCAAGAGCAAAGAATAATGCGAATATATAAAAGCGCGTTACTCCACTGAAGAAGCCATCAACAAACGTATCAACATGGAACTCACTTGCCAGCCACCAAAATCGAGAGAACGCTAGCACCAGGAGCTTCAAGCTGCGAAAGGTACCGGATGGGGAACTCATAAGGGAAGCATGAAGGTCCCATCCAAACAGACATCATTCGGATTGGGGGAGGTCCTCAACCAAAGCACCAAATTAACCGCCAAACGCGGGGACACTAACACTCACGATGGAAAAAAATAATGCGGTACAAGTAATCTATCCAGATTAACAACGCCAGGCCGCAACACACCGTGAATCAAAGCCAGAAAATAAGCTAGTGAAAATAGAATGCGTTGGGATAACTAATCTGCACAAAGGAACGCAGACCTCAAAGCAACAAAATCACAAAAGACCAAAAGATTCACGAACTTCAATACTTTTCATTAGCCGATCACGTCAAAAGGTGACAGATAGCCTTCGAATGCTATATAAACGCATATAGGCAAAGAAAAATATACCCACCTAACAGCGCACTGTTGACGTCTCCTCGTATGTCGACGAATCTTCTGCAAAGCAATTGCTCGGCGAACAATCACCGACCATCTGATCAAAAACCAACTTAATCCGTGGTTGTAATCCTCTAACGCGCTCATCGTTGGACAGCAGTTGTCCTCAAATCTTTGTTCACCGTAGTATGTCCCCGTAGCATGATGAGGGTTGGGTGGGTGCATTTGGATGTGCCAAAGTGCTTCCGTGGTAAGGAATCCGTCTCAGTAGGTCAGTCAATCTGAGGTAGCTTTGCCGCGTATGGCAATCCATCTTCCACGAAATAAACAGCTGTATTCGGCTCCCCGTGGCTGTTACCGAAAAAATTGTGGGGACAAGCCATTACCCGGTAATTTGAAAAGTGGCTTTATTACCCCTTAATTGCCGTGAAATATCCGTCCATTTCTGGCTGTGATTTCCATGATCCAGCTTGCAGATGCTTTGACGCACAACAAAATATTGCACGCGACCGATTCCATTGGAGCGCACGTTGTTGATTTCGGCCGTTTTTTAACTAACACCTGTCCGTGGATGTGCGCTGGATCAAGCTCGCATGACGTTTCTAAATGGGGTTTGGTTTATTTCCCTCATGGTACCTTACCCAAGCATGATCTCCAGAATTTTTTAATTAACGTCGCACAAGGTTGTGCATGCACATGGTAATTCATTGTACGATCTTGCGTAATTCTGCGGAGGGCAAACTGAGCTTGAACATGTGAGAATCAGATACAATGGTGGTGGTGTCAGAATGGTAGGTTATCAACAGATGCGACGTTAGTGTTAGGTGTTGGTGTGAATGAAGGTAAGGGAATATAATCCACTGGAGTAACTTACATTGTATAAGGGTCAGGTGGGGCTCACCAGTCGTCAGTATTCTAGTTTTGACGTTATTAAGTTGATTATCAGGAGGTTGCATGCACTTACAAATGTCTGTCTTCCTTGAATGAGTTGAATACAATAGCTATGTACACTTGGAAAAAAGATACAATGCGAAATATGGAATGAGCGAAAATTGACCTATCATTTGAGAGCACCTGTTGAGAGTTCCTGAGTGAAGTTCGGGACGCGGTACGTGTCTTCTCTGCAGTATACCTACTACACGTGCTCCGTGGTTGTCCGTAAAGTCTTGCGGACCACTGCTGACTTCCTGTCCTGTGCGCGCGAGTGCGTGCTTGGCCGAGTCGTATGCCTAATTACTGCGCGCAGTGTGAACAGGGGGTGTCCCTTCGTGTTTTTCGCTTGCACGAACATGACTACAACTTGACCTGGTGTGTTAAATTTCATAGGCCTGGCTCGCTACGCAAGTGGTAGCCACCTGAACAAAAGTGGATAGAAATTTGCAGTGTACAAGTTTTCAGCTGAGGTTTTAAGTGGGACAGAATTGTTACGTGGTTTGAGTGTTTTGACGAGTGATCTGTTGACAGACCTTTACAGATGTAAGCACCTTACGCTTGATCATTGTTAGAATAACAGATCAATTTTTCTATTATACTCCCAATTCACCTATTTCCCCCTTGTCTGTATGGCATTATACTCCATTATGTGAGGGTGTTGGCGATGATGATGATGAGTTACAAAAGGACACTCATCAAAACGTTGTGGCCTCAAGTCGGATTTGTGCGTATGAGTGACCAGGTTTAACCTCACGTGTTGCACCATCGGCAACAAAAGATCTTAGTTCTAGGTCGGGCGGGTCCTTGCTTTCTCACAGGCACGTCTTTAGGTCAAAATTAGTGAACACTCGAAACAACACCAAACGGCTTGTCGGAAAATGGACCAATTCATGTTCACGCGATTGTTACCATGGTATTTTGGATTACAGTGCGAGTTTTGAACCAACTTAGATTACCCTTATGGAAAGGAGTCCCAAGCGAATAAAACTGTTACATTTTTCATAAGCAACAGCACAACGACCAATTCTTTCGTGAACATTATCGATGTCAAAACATGGTCAAACAGTTATATGCAACAGGGTGAGAGACAACATGTGAGAGAAGTCAATACCACGTGCTTTCATATGCTGAACACATCTTCCGTAGAATTTTCACCTAATTCTCCGAAACGCAGGGGTTTTGTATATATAAGGGCAGGGATGTTCTGTATAACGCAACATATTTTGTGCTGATAATCCGCCCAATACATGTACGTCATTCTGAGGAATCCGAATATAACATTTCTCTCCGCGTCCTATAAAGACATCAGTGAAATATAAACAAAAGATTCAAAAGAAGTCACAAAATGCAACATAATGAAACGAAAGAAACGTTTAGACGATATAAACATGAACGCGTACACATTTTTCTGTTTGGCTTCCGTGGAGGGTCAGGATTCCTCACAGCAGTTATACTCACAGATACGGCAGAATCATTGATTTCCTTACAACAGCCTGATGTACGTTATTGTAATACTCTCTACACTGCCGAAACACTGGCGCGTTACCACGCTCCACTCATTTCCGAACAACATACCGATGATGTCCTCCAGTGTAGTGATGGACAACTTGCCATGGAATTTTTGTAGTCCGCGAACTAACCAAATAAACTCTGCTGCCTGCCCTGAGAAACAAACTTACTGATGCGATTAATTTCGTCACTTGACAGCCTTCGAGCATAATTCGTTCACACAGCACACCGCAGAATAATCAGATTTCTACGGGTTTTATCATAGTTCATATGGCGCCGGCTGAATCCCTCAATACAACGTGCACGATAGTGTGAAAGTGACCAGGTGAACCACACCAAGTTATATTGAAACCTTCACTCCGCAAGAATACAACAATACCCCATCCTTCCCTCATAGTAGCAGGTCGTGGTTGGGGTCATTCGATAAATTATATCTCTGCTGCTGAATTTTGTAAAATTACGGCGGCACGTCATTAAGCGTCACCATTAGCTTGGGATTAAATTTGTTTGTCAAGTTGCTGCAAGTTTCCAAGTCACTCCGCACAATAAGCGGATGCTCAAATTTTTTCCTGGCATTTGACTACTCAATGATTACTCAGTACCGTAATGGCAAATTAGGAGATCAGCACAAATGAGAGTTTCGTTCCTTCTGGTGACAAAATTCCTGTGTAATGGCCTCTCTAAGGTTAGTTCGTTTCCGCGGTTTGATTACTCTGGCTATTCCGCCAAATTTTTCTTGTCCTAATTGTGCTACAATCCATTCACCTCCTTTCAAACGCAGCTGATGGTCTGGAATTCATTCTCCAAATGATCACCGTAAGTGGCGGTTCATTCCAAAAAGTAATATGCAACCTAGGCACTTTAAAATAAATTGGAAATTTTGATTCTTTGTGCTAGATTTTATCCCGGACTATTCTTTCTGGTGTACAAAGAAAACACTTATTACAACTTATATGTGGATCTCATGAGTTAAATTACGTTAGTTTTTACTGGTGAACATGTAGCCACCCTCGCTGTTTAAACCTGTTGCACGGTAGACAAAATACAGAAGTAGCAGTCACATGCATTTTGGTGGGCTAGTGAGCATAGCGTGTAAATCTATGTTACGATTCGCGAACTATTTTAGAAGAAAAAACTATAATACAGCCACGTGTGTGTCAGCGATCGTTTGAATATTGGGTTCTCTATGCTTTGGAAATCTCTGAGGAATATTCCCCTACCGGTTTATATAAAAACATTTCCTGTATATTTATACTCAAAATACCCAAAGTAAACAAGATATCTCAGTAGTTTTGGAGCACACCCAATGAGAATAATGTCCGTATTTTGCAAGTAACCGATGATTGTCAGCTGCTCCCGCCTAGGCTTGGGTAGCCTGGCCCCATTTCAGCCTTTGTGATTCCGCAGCAGTTGCCCTACAGCCCCACAGCAAAGAGATGCTATGGCTGACTTATTACCGATATTATTTTTATCCAGGGTGGCCCCTCGATTACCTGTATTGTGCCATCCCGCAGTGACAATGCTAAGTAACACGGCCTTCACTAATTTTACTCATGAAGGTCTTTCATTGACCTGTAGTTGCCCCCAGCGCCAGTTACAACCTGCAGAGAATGGTGTTTGCTTAAGTTCGATCCTTGATGATGCACTTCAATAAATGCTTACAAACGGGTAAAACACAAGTGGTGTAGTGTGCCCTCATAGAATATCACCTAATCATCAACAAGCTTTATCCACGTGAAGTTTTCAAATGTCAACCGAATCTCCTCCAATGGAATAACGCACTGCTAATCCGAATGGACAGTCTTGAAACAGTCCCCCAGTGCCTTTGAACTTTTCGGCATAATCCGGCTTCAAGTTAGGATTTAAATTTTAGCTAGAGTGCGTCTTTTACGCTACGAGCAAATTGCCATACTTTGTGGTCCGAAAAGCATTATGCCATTAGAAAAGCAAAATTGTATCAAATGTCCTGAGGGGATATTTTGTAGTGATGAATAAACTTTTGGTTACTACGCAGTATTGCCTTCACGCATCCGGTGTTCATGGTTCCGACTTGCCTTAAGGTGTTTCCTTGTGCTTCGTGTTCTATAAATTACCGAAATATTACTGTAGCTGAGTATTGCCCTGAGCTTGACTGGTCAGTCCTGTAAAGTACCTATCATAGACCGAACGAATAGCTTAACTATTGGATAAGGTTTCGATGCCATATCTTCCAATGGAATGTGTTCTTTATCAAACCAGTACAATGGTTGGTAAACGAGACTGGATAACCCGAAATGTTTGGATACCAGTCATTCAAGAATAAGTCAGGAGTGACTTAAAATCATGTACCAATATGCAGAGCACACCACTGCAATCTGTTGTCGTAAACGCTCGGACACTGCCCATGTCATCACAGATCACGGAGGCAGCTCGAACGATGCGGCCTCAGTTGTTTCTGGGTGGGTCAGTGTAACTTTTTGGATAACAGGTTCAACTTATGTAATACGTGAATCGCTCTTTCGGCAGAGCCTCACTTCCGTGCCTATCAAGCAAGAAACAGCATGAGGTCACACAAATCTCACGTTTCCCTGGCTCAAGTGTAAAAGGCCAACATGCTGGGATTCGATTCAGGCCACCGGCTTTCGGTTTAATAAGTTTATGCGTCACTAAGTTAGCCAAATCCAACCTCAGCAAAAACCACTGCATGAGAGTTGTTTGTTTTGATCAATGATACAGATTAGGCGAAAATTTCCCGCGGTTTATGGTGGTGGGTTGGGAGGGACATTATCTGTTGGTAAACTGTTTCATCGTCTGCGACAGAAAGACGTTTCTCCAGGAGCAAATGTTATTGAATATTTGTATAGAAGAACCCAAATCCAAGTACACGGAAGTCAAACATCTAGAATTTGACGAGGAAGTTATTGATTTAGCTATATGGGTGAGCACAAATAATGGAAACTTCGGTAATTGACGTTGAGTCATTACAAATAATACGAAGTACGAAGTACGTGTGTTTCGGTCAAGTTCAAAAAGCGTGTGCGCTATGTGAGTACTGCTTTATAGTGATGTGTTTGACAGATAAGAAAATGGTTGGTCATCGTGACACTGGCACTAGTATACTAGTATCTCTACGTCATTCATTTCATTAGCATTTTTGTTCTGTATTACCGAGGGGCAAATATTTCGGCGTGCTTATTGAGACCTGCTGAAATATCACCAAATTCTTCAAAAACACTAGCTCTTTAGTCCTAGCTGATGCGTGGAGAATCATTGAATTGACTCCCCAAGCCATCTTCACTGGGCTTCCGCCTGGGACATTCGTAAGGTTTTTCTGCGTTCTCTGATGCATCAAAGTCGTTGTACGTTAACAGACTTACAGTTAATGAGGATGTATTTGGGCTCGCGGATCATGTTTCTGTCCAGGCAATACGCTCGACAGTCATCTACTTTGAACCAAGTCCTTATCTCGGTTAGGCAGATTGCCTTCTATGTAGCTTCCAACATCCCGTTTCAATAGAGGTCATATAATTCCGTACGGGATGAAGGTCCTCCGCGGATGCCTTGTCTTACAATTTGTCTGGATAATGAAGCCTTCTATGTAGCTCCGAACATCCCGTTTCAATAGAGGTCATACAATTTCTTACGGGATGAAGGTCCTCCACGGCTGCCTTGTCTTACAATTTGTCTGGATAATGTGTTCAATTGTTTGAACTACCCATTGCTCAGGACTAGAACTTTGTGCCGGCCAAGTGTGTCCGCCACCGACTATGAGTCCAAACACTAGTATACCAGTCCCGCTTAGAGGATTGTCCCCGATGTCCTTCAACTCATAAGATAAGACCATTCAAAATGCAGGCAGTGCCCAAACTTGCTGGTCTGGTCCCCTGTTTTGTACCCATTTGCACGAGCAACAATGCATGTAAAATCGAACGTGCTCCTAACGTAAATAGATGAACTGATGAACTACATGGGGAATCAACGGTTTCGCATATTCAGGCGGTTAAGGATTGGCCCAGAGAAGTAAGTTTCTGTCGTCTTCTGACAGGTTAAATATGATTACATTTTTGCAGTCTACCACGAACTCTAAAAGTGCTCCAATTGTTTCAAACCATCATTTCCTACGGGGTATTAGTTTTATCAGGATCTCTGTACATTCCGGAGCATTCCACCTGCATGGTGAATATAGTAGAGAATTGGGGAGTCAAAGACGCGTTAAGTGTCAGAGTCGTGGCGTATTCCGAAGTCGCGGTCAACACTTTGACTGCGTCTTTATACCGCGCAATCTAATGTGAGATGCAAATGAATTCAACCATGATGAATCTTGTGTGAATGTGATGTTTGGACTGAGTGTTAGACAAGACTTCTCATTGGTGCAAAACTCAAGAGCTTTCGACTGATTTGAAACGTGACAATGGCTGCTAAGTAAAATGTGGGACCTTGAAATGTTTGCCAAAGTAATGTTATGAGGGAGGGAATCCGAAGAAGCAAAGTAGTGAAAAAAGATTGAAAAATCCCTCACTGAATGACGTAAGTAAATTATCCAAACGTCGTTCTTAGTGAATCCGTGACGTTGGATTACTTCAGTTTGTTTATAACTGCAGAGAACAAGTTTTTTAATCACACAGCGACTCACAAATAGTCTTGTCCGGGGATCTACTGGGCACGAGGTTTGCTTAAACGTATATCAAACTGAATCTGTCGGACTGTCCTTAAGCTTCTAACATCTATAAAATATTGGTAAAGGTGCAATATTTTCATTATAGACTTTCCTTTTACCGCCAACACACTCCAACGAGCATGAATGAAAATATTTCACGACGTGCTGAAACATCCAACTTGAGAATTTACTACTTGATGAGCCGGCAACTATCAGGAAAGTCAAAGTCCTGAAAGCAACTTCAGAACGCCCGCAACCCACTTTTCCAAAAAAACTCAACTGGATATCCGGCAAGCATACAGGCCAGTCAATCATTCAATCAGTGCAGCAAAACCTGATGAGTGTTCTTGCTCCCCACAGAAGCTCGACCGAATGTGATCAATGTTCAGGCTTTTCACACAGGCAAAATCAATGTTGATAGGTGTTCACTAACGTCTATCAGACGGCCTTAATCAATGTCAGAAAGTCCCCTTTAAATAGCGTGGGGCCGTTGTAGCTTTTGCTCTCTCGCTCAGTAGCTTGTTCGGAATACAGCTGTTGTTTTCTTTCTGTGAGTCTTTCCTCTCCGACACTAGGCACTGAACTGGGTCAGCAGCAGATACCACAGATTGACCAATCAGCAGATATAACAGTAACACGTAATTTGTGCGCCTGCATGATAGATTAATCGACTTTTATCTTAACCAAATGTGGGTAAATCACGCTGCTAACTTCGTCGATCGGGCCACCGCGGGACCCAACACACTGATGGTCATTGGCATAAACAGAATGGCACATTGTTGCAGTCAGAGGACTCTTTCACTTCAAACCTGCATACTCCAGGGCGCACTTGTTTCCGAACTAGCTGAACACACCATCACCATATCAACCAAACCCTTCCAACTCTCGTCAGTGGAACCTGACAAAGCTGGGTGTGATGTACCTGATAATTGAATAATTGGATTGATCCATCCAATGCCAAAGACAGGTTTCGTCCTCCTTAGCGTGTGTGCTACATGTAACTTCATGTCCTGCTTGAAAACTCAAATACGCAAAGCTCACTGACAATTTGTGGTGGTAATACCAAAGAAATGTCAACTGAATTAACGTTATGTGCTTCACTAGTCAACCGAATAGGCTGTTCTTTCGGGATTATAAAATACGTTTTCTCAAAACCATGACAATTAATCATAAGACTTCATTTTTTAATTCGGTACAATTGGCCGCAGAAAATTATAACAGGGTACTCAACTGATACTATTCTAAGTGTCTGGTTGACACCAAGCGATTTTTTGAATTAGTATATTTCGGCAGTGTGAAAATTGTCCTATGAATTTAGGAACAGGCTAAGTCAGTTTTTTCAAACCAACGCATTCAAACCACGTCAGTCACCCTTTCAAACTTAATTCCGGTTCCCGTCCTTTAGAACCCGAAGCCAGCAAACTTAGCAGAACAGCTTTCCATTATATCGTGGTGGCAAGTATCCAGAACGCCTAGAAACTGATAGACCATAGTAAATTTTCCAACAAAACCGCAAAAACATACACTCAAATTCCTCATGTTTCAGGTGCGTTGATTTGGACTTGTGCTTGATATATCGCCAGAAATTGTGTGCTAAAATGAACTGGCTGCAGTTTATTTGTTTTCTGCTCTAATCTAATAAACGCTGATGCAAGAAAAATTTATTCTTTTAAACGCAAATAAGTCCCTTTTATTTCCTTGACAATTCGGGGACAATGTTTATGCTAGGACATGAGATAGCAAATAGATATCCCACCCGCTCCTTCAGCACAACCTCGAAATTGTTTTAAACAGTCAGTAAGAATTAAACGTAGAAAACCTCTGACGAAAGCAAGGCCATTTAAAGGAAGTCATTTATTGACAGTGAAATACAGCTTTTCGGTAAATTTTACGTTGCACTTGCACGTAATGCTTAGAATCTGAACATTTTCACGTGTCCATCTGAACTCTTGTTGAACACATGAAAATATTGAACGGACACCGGAAAGCTTCTCCACAATTTCCGGAATAACTTTCACCTGCCATCAGATGCGGTGGCAGAACTTGCCAACCAACCTTTAACAGCTCGCACTTTTCATCAGTGTTATCTACGTTTACAGCTTTACTCAATGTCTAGCTATCGAATTCATAGGATGACCAATCAGTTGAATAGACGGAACTAGCCGCTCGTTCATCCAGTTTAACTCGAGAACTCTGAAACACGGTATGTTTACTTATAAGTCTCACAAAAGTCAGTAAGTACGGACGGAATAGAAACTGGTAAAATTTAGCGAAGTTGATTCTTTCCTGGGATCATCCCCGGGGCCTTATCTAATCAATCATTTTGCAGGCCACGATTTCGCACTGCATGTAATGTGCAAACACGCTGTTACCATGGAGTCTGAGCTAACGTTGAGTCACAGGCAATTTTGCTGGACTCAGACACCAAAAGGATAAATTGAGTACAACATCCCACGGTACTCTCTGCGCAAAGCTAAGCAAAGTTACACAACAAACCTTAATTGCCTTTCTGGCCTCAAACCGTTCCCATGTCCGTCAGTCTTTACAACAGCTAATCTAGGGCACAACAGAGGCTCAACTTTTTGGCTGCTGTTGTCCCGTGACCCTGGTTGGCAGTGCAAAAACACAACAGTAGCGTCACGGCAAATCAGATAATGCCCGACACACTAGGAACGAAAGTTTATGGCTGAGCATGCTCGGTCTCACTTAAACGCTAGAGTACCAGTGTCACACGGGGCAGCATTTGGAAATACGAATAGCGAGTACTGAGCAAGTGAGGTTGGGAACCATAGGCAAGGAATGAGGGGTTTACCATCAGGTCATGGAGGATTCAAAAGACGATTGCACTAAGTCATAGAACTGAGAATGAAACAGTAAACTTCGTGGTTAACAAGTGCAACCTATTCGAACAGGATGAGTTTAATCACTTTAGCGCCAAATTACTCCATCAGAGGTATGAGGGAAACAGCGGGCCCCAACTTGCTTGGCATGTTCACCATCTCGCACAATAAAGCATGACTAGAATGTAGATGAGATAACAAAACCCCGCACAACGTACAGAGACCCAGAGGACAGCAGCCTACCAATTCCGTCGAACATAGCAATGCTGAAGACTCTTTAGGGATAACCAGGCTGCTGTGAGTAACGCTCGAGTACGATACACGGGTTTTCTGTAACCGGTTAGGCATCATACGGGATTGAGCTCAGTTAGTACAACAGGTCCTTCTTGTGTTTCCGATTCTGCACTCAGCAGCCATGATTTCCGAATTTCCTACCTCGTAGAAATTATCGGTAAGCAGGCTTACGGAATACGGAAACAGTTTGTTGGGTAAGGACATGTATACTGTTGTTCATAAGGATTAACGGCAATTATCTATGCTAGAATAGTGTACAGTCGTTTCACGCGACGGACATAGCCAAAACAATTCTGATGAAAATGTGCACCCGGCTTCAGTTCAGTTTCAGAGGGCGTAAGTAGAATATCAAGAACTGATCTATGATAAGGCTGAACGTCCCTAAGTTGGAGATTCTATATCGGGACAGCACAATCAAACAACTCAGAACTAGACCTTTCGAGGCCCAGTAGCACGGATTAATTTCCTTTATGAATTAGTTAACGAGATAAACACCTGGCTAATGCATGTGCAACTCTCTTTGACGCCTTAAGATTTTCTTACACCAAAAACGCAGATGCAATCAGTAGGCTCTGCTTGGAGGAGCGTATTTACAGGCGGTATCCTTCTTGTGAGATTATTCTCTCGTGTGACTGAAAGATGGGTCTTGCCAGTTGTGAAATGCGGCATTGACGGTCTTTGGTATGCACGGTTTCCTATTTTTGGAGTGGTCCATTAGTTATTGAACTGTGTGCCACCCACCAGTCAATATTTGACATTTCATAACCTGGAGGCCTCCAAGGTAAACTTTTAATGTTATATGGATTCCAAGAATAGGTCCGAAAGCAAACAAGCAACCAGGTGACATGGATCGTTTTGATTTGAGAATAACGCAGGCCTAGGTCAATGGCAATTTTTGCTAGTGGGCTAACTCCTCTCTGACACACTTTTCGCCCCAGCATTGTCACCGAACTCCGAGCGAGATTCGTCTTAGCTGCATTTGTCCGTAGAACAGCCTAAAGAAAGCACTCCATATGGCCTTCAAGTGAACTGATTGCGCTGCATTCACATTGTTGCGTCTCCAGACAAAACAAAATTCTGTGTGTATTTCAAATCAAAGTTCACGAATTAACTGTGGACTGTAGAAAAATGGGAAAGCTATAGTCGTTTTCGATACCAAAGTTCCCCATAAGATATACTAAATATACCATGCACATAAAAATATTTTGTATTACCGTTAGGTCGATCACATACTTCCAATGACAAATTTCAACATTCGAAGCTCTCTGTTAATGGAAAGTTTACATTTGCCGATGACAACTAGTGGACTTTCGACGGTTCCCCTTAAAAATGACTACAGACGGGAAAAGGTGAACGGCTTATTGATTTGCTGTCTCCATCAAATGGAAGAAAACATATTTGAAATTACGCCCAACAGAATACTCATTTTTATATAATTCATATGGAAATGATCTACTGTCACAGTGGACACGTTTGTGTATAAAGTAAAAAGCGGTTTAATACTAGACCTATATGTTTCTTGCTTTGAGTAACATAATACGTGTCAGTAATGCCGACCAACAGTGGGTTGTTTTCCGCTTCCCGCTTTCTTGTGCCTTCTTGACACTATTTGTTATCCTGATATGCTTTGTTAAAATCCAGCGAATGTCAAGTACCCGGTTTTAAACGCGTTGCCAGTTTTGCAAACCGTCGTGTGAATACAAATTACACAAAACCAAACACGCAATACATTTTCTAAGCTTGTTTTAGATTGTTGAGTGAGGATTTTGTTTCACCCGCCAACTGAACAGCTATGGTAATTGGAAAGAGGGATACCAAGGCTCAAATACATCAATATGCTCACCTGTAAATAAGTCGCCTCTCCCACGCTTACGGAGACCACATAAAATAAAATCAAAGCGTCTGTATTACTCCTAAGTTACCTTCCTATGGAATATTCTTGCGAACGACAAATGTGATGAATTCTAACTTTAATCATAGAATACCAAATGACAATACAGGAAAGTAAGTGATAATGTTAAAAACTCCATTTAGAAAAACGAAATGAACACAGCACATGCAGGTCAGAGAAAGTTAACACAAACCGATCTTAAATGTTGTGTGTTATAGTGATTCATTTTTTCCGCAATCGCCCATTCAAAACGCCTGCTAAAATTCGAAACTTGTACGCTATACCTCGTGGTAATTCGTGCCCCAGTTGTTTGCGTGAATTCGCCCACAAAAAAGCTACTTGACTTTGTGTAAGCTGTATAGGTAGAAATACAATTTGGGCCATTCCGCAGATTATAACAAATTAAATTGATGCACAATAAACCACTTGTCAAATGCAGGGTTTTTCAGATCTCCGACAGAACAGTTTCCGGCTTCTATACTACTCTACCAAATACAAATTCGATAATCAGGCGTTAATTTATCTTCGAAAAACTCATACCAAGACATAACTAAAGGAGAAAATATGCGCGCAAGTTGAAGGGAAATGCAAAATAAGAAGTCAGTCGCCAATAAAGCCCAACAAAAGAAATGAACTTTACAAAACACATATCAAGGTAAAATCAATCCACGATTGTCAGGAAGAAAAAGTGTGAATCGCGGGTTTAATTCCGTGTCCAGGCAACCAGTAGAATGAAATCTTGCCTACAGAATGTAAACTTATTAGGAAATCCAGCAAATTATTTCGCTGATTATTGTCAAATTTGGGAAAAATCTAAAGAGGAAATATAAAAACAACCATAAATTGTTTAGGGAGAGAAAAAATCTAGCGGGAGTAGTGGAAAGTACCAGATAACTTGCAATCGGAAATAGCAAAAAACTAATAAAAACTCAACCGCCATAAACAAATCACCTTATCGTGGAACTCAAAGACTAACAATTCGAATCGACTGGCGGTCATGGACCTTGGGAAGAAACAAATATCAGAAAATATTTGACCGTTGTTTATAATATTATTCGTTGGCTTGTGTCGCTGCAACTAAATGTCACCCGCGCCAATACATTGTGGAAAACGTTCCTTTTCGTGCACGTTGAATAGTTGTGTCATTCGGGCTTTCTCGTTAAAAAACCTGCCGCTTGTGGTTGAGGCTTGGTGTCTCATAGAAATACCCCACTGGTGCACCTATTGGTTTGAATGAAGGATTTAATCCTCTCAGTACGACGCACTTCTTGGAGTTTGCTCTTTTGCAATGAGAAATTGTACCCGGTTGCGGGATAGGGATTCTGTTGAAATTGTGACATTTTATCAGTAAGAGCTACGTTTCCGCACACTCATCAAAACAATGTAATTTACGTCTTTCGGTGTTGAAAACATGTTTCATGCTGTCTTTGGAAACTTGTATGTCTGGTGTACAGGTTCTAATGCATCTAGTACTCTATCTAATGTTCTATGTAGAAATGGTTTCCGGCCCCTCCAGACAAAACAAACTCTCTGCCGTTTCCTTCATCATGTGCAACGCATTATGCAAGTGAAGAATAAGGACAAGCGGTGTGCAACTCGATACATCCCTATCAACACCTTAGCACATGCTTAGGGATGAAACCAGTTTTCTAGGTGAACGCTATTATCCAGATTGGTGCTTATTTGTTCTAGCAACAGTCACGCAAGTAGAAGCCATTGTTAATCTCAACTGTGCCACTGATCCCTTTCCAGAAATCGTTCATCAATTTGGTTACAATTTTGAAGAACATATCAAAGCATCACCGCGTTGTACCATCAACCGACTGACAGTACCAATGGTGAGCGTTTGCGAACAAATAAAAGACCTCGCAAATCATCGCATTGCAAAATCTGCCAGGCAACATAGTGAGCGCTATCTGACGCGGTTATCAGTGGTCAGTTGATATTGGCCATGGTTTTTGACACATGTCGTCGGCGCTCCTTGTTGTAGGAGTCTAGTGCGACTATGTGTTATTTGTTGGCACGCATAAATGAGGCTACTACAACTATTGTACGCATAAAGGCTCGCATCTTGGGTAAAACCGTTAGCTCCTTCGATGCTGTTTCGTTTGGTTCTGTCAACCATCCACATCACAATATAAATTCGTTTATTTTGTCGTGCATACCTAAACACAAATTAGTTACAAGGTCCGCGGAGATCATGGTCGACACCCGGGTACAGCGGTAGGATTTCCTGAAATATGTCTCGTCTAGAATTCACTGGCGTCAAAATACGATCACGTCCATTTTGACGGAGAACCAGTGAGAAACCTCTGAAATACGTTCAGGAGCTCTTGCAATTCTGCCTTATTTTCCGGGCAGGCAGTATTAATAAATAGGGCTATTAGTGTCAAAACGAGGTTCGGTTTCCCATCTTCCAACATTTTGTAACTTTGGCTTTGTTTGCAGGTGTGGAATGAATAGTGTGAACAAAAGTTATTATTCTTGGACAGCGTTCTCGTCAGCCGGAGTGGAGGATATAGGAAGCACAGAGACAATAGGCATCTCAGTCATGGGTGGGTGAAATCTCACAATCCTACATCTGCAGTCACGTCAGCATTCTCTGCAGGTGTTTATGCGCTGCACCAAAATGCTTGGTCGGTGTGTTGACTGATGGGTTGTGGTCAGCAAGCAAACCATATTTTCCACCTAACTTGCACTACAGGCTCGAGTTGAGATCAGGTGTTCTTTGGGCTTGTTGCTTCAAAGCATCTCTTCTCAACAGCAACCTAACAGCATCTTGTATTTGTCAGGATTTTCTTCCGGAAGACTTTCTACAAACCCGTGTCACTCCTTGTGCCATATTTGAGGTAGTCCTATTAGCTTCTCCTCCGCACTGCACAGGAACTTCTGAATAATTTGCGCTTTCATCTTTTTTGCAGTTTGATGGCAGGTTTTTTAATCTACAATGCTTGTGAGGCTCCTCTCACCATTTCGCGGAAAATTTGAGAACTAGATTATTTTGCCCCTTCTTTCCAAAATTTTTTTACTTTAACTGCCCTGAAAAATTAAAGGAAATTTTGCAACAAATTATCTCCAGTGATATCGGATATGTTCACAGTGAGGTAACGAATGGACATCAATTTCGTTTGTGCAGATGTATAGCCCACGGACATTCAATCCGAAAAGGTCAATACAGTCCCTTGTAACACTTCTTCGTGGGTAAGGGTTGATTTCTAGGACGACATCTCCAGAGAAAAACGTGTAAACCCATGTTAGTGATTCTTGAAGAATTCCCAGACAAGCACTGAAGCGTGTTACTTCTAGCATTCGTTTCATCCCTTAGTCGACGAGTGACCCCAAGGAACAAAATATTATGCTGGAGGGTAGTGCAGGCATAACCGAATTCTGTTCAAATATTTGAAGCAATCATCTTGATTGACTTATCCACCGTGTCTCACAGTACTTAATAAAGCATGCGTAGAATTAGAAAGCGGCTTATTCTGATATTCGTCCGATCTCGATAAGTTATTCGAATGGAGATGCATGCTACATATTGAACGTTTGTCTAATTTTCTATACGGAAGTTTTGAGTTTCGACTCCAAATCGGATCCTTTCGTGCTCATTTAATATACACCGCCCTTCGGATTGTGACTGAATTTTTTCTCCGAGCAGTCAGTAAGCGCAATAACGTGCAGGTAGTTGACAAGGTGGTCGGTTCCATTGCGTCGTAAGGTGTGTTGATTTCAAGGAGTGAAAAAGGACCTAATCTACCTGAGAATATTGAGTGCTAGAATGAAGATTGTAAGTGGACTGCACCGTAGTGGTATAATTGATGATTACGACTGCTTACAAGTAGGGTGATTGCTTCCCCATAGCACAATACCTTGTAGCTTTATTGATGCTATTATTAATTCCGTCATCATCGTCATCATCATCATCATCATCATCATCATCTTCATTCTGTCCAGGATGAATGAAAGACTTTCAGAAACATGGCAATGGAATTTATATGTCTCATTCCTCCTAACATTGCGAGTACTGTATTTCATCGCTTGAGAATCTGCGTCGTCAGTTTCAAGGCCAAATCATTTCATCACTCCTTCGATTAGGAGGATTTTGTTAATTCTTACAGCTGTTGAATAGGCATTCATAAGAACGGATTGCTTGATCTATGGCAAGATAGTCGGCCGGAAGGATTGGCGTATTCATCACTCCTTCGATTAGGAGGATTTTGGTAATTTTTACAGCTGTTGAAGAGGCATTCGTAAGAACTGATTGCTTGACCTATGTCAAGATATTCGGCCGGAAGGATTGGCGTGTGGAGACAATTTCGGTGACAGTGTGACATCAAAAACGTGAATCCAATATCCGACGTAATATGCGTTACGCAATACGTATTTCATCGTCCGCATGCCTTGAGACGTAAGATTCCGAATTTAGAAGTTTTGATTTATGGCATGTGTTCTACTTAGCCATTGCTTCCTTAAAATGTTAGCTTCTTAATCCCAAATATAAACGGGTTTATATCAGGCATATCAACTAACCCACATGTGTTGATGTTCAATTCATTTCCGAATATCCCGTAAGAAACGGGCATACTGGATTAAATAAATGGAGCCCCGCTGTCAGCAGCAACAGTATTCCCTTAGTCACACTGTTTGACACCCTAAACATCTAAAAATGTCTACTGGTTTCGTTGAATACTGTATACGTCTGATGAATTATGGGCGAAAAATTGCCAAATCTAAAGCTGTTCTTCCCAGTATTTCGCCTCAGTGTTTTGTAAAGCTAATCCACTGGAACAGGTTTCTCGATCACATAACACTGAGTGGCTTGTTATTGATTATCACTCTTTGTTCACCCGTTGTTCAATACTAGTCATAGTAATTTACGTGACACCGTGTATACTGTTTCCAGAATGCTGGAATATTTCTGACTACCACAACAAGCACAAGCAACATTCAGCCACCCCTCATCCATTTGGTGCACTGGTGAACCTTACTTTAATTTTGCGGCGATTGGTTGTGATACATCTAGCAAAGCTTTTGAAACTCAGCACACTATAACTCACCTGTAACACTTCTTGCGAATGTCACCTTAATAACATTTTGTCCATCCTATTAACAATGAGATCAATGGAACCAGCTGCATTTGCATATTATGGCTGTTGCTGATGAACTTACAGTCCATTGTCAAAAATCTATATTTCTAATTTTTTAATGTGTGACGTAGAAAGGATCCATCTGATTTAATACATATATAACTCATCATCGTTCGCGCGTCACCATCCTCATCTATGTCATCCGCGTTTCTTGACGGTTAAATTGTATATGCGCGTGATCCTGTTGGAAAATGAAGAGGGTTCAACGGAGATATTGATTTGTCATCTTCATAATATTCATTAAAGAGGGCGGATGATATAAAATTGCAGCAACTAAAGTATACTACACGTTTGACAGATTTGTATCGTGCTCCAGATGATCACATAAGTAGGCCGTTCCCGTGTTAACAATAAGCATTAATTCTGCAAAGTGAACTGCAAACATCCTCCTTTGGATGACGGGCAATCACCGTTCTACACAAACAGGAATAAAGTAACTATAAGCTACTAGATTGAGAATTTGATTCCTGTTTGCTTGGAGTCAGTGATCCTGTTGGAAAATGAAGAGGGTTCAACGGAGATATTGATTTGTCATCTTCATAATATTCATTAAAGAGGGCGGATGATATAAAATTGCAGCAACTAAAGTATACTACACGTTTGACAGATTTGTATCGTGCTCCAGATGATCACATAAGTAGGCCGTTCCCGTGTTAACAATAAGCATTAATTCTGCAAAGTGAACTGCAAACATCCTCCTTTGGATGACGGGCAATCACCGTTCTACACAAACAGGAATAAAGTAACTATAAGCTACTAGATTGAGAATTTGATTCCTGTTTGGCTTGGAGTCGCATGTAGCGCATCTCTTTTTTGCAGCCTCGCTAGGCGACTGGTGAGTTTTGGAAGTCGCTGATATCTTTAGAGCAACGAAACACTAAACAGTTACCGTGTCACATTCTCCAACATTACCTATTACAAAAAGGCCCAGTCAAGTGAGGCGCAGTGAAAAAGCAGAGTAGGAGTCCAGTTCACGTAACAACGTCATTATTGTATTAGTCTACGCAAAAGAGAATTGATGATCATGCGTAACAAGTGGGATAGAATAAAAATCGGGATGTGAGTAAGCTTCTAATAATAGCACGGAAATTCGTCAACTGAGTTGGGCCAGTTTTACATGCGAGACAATTAACATCGTGTAAACCCGACGCACGGCTAAATGTCATTCATCTTCGCAAACGAAGACGGAGAAAGCTGCAAAATCGGTTGGAATAACGTTAGCATACTGCGCCAGGCATACGCAATGAAAGAACGCGAGTTCACGAATGCGTGGTGATCTACGGATGGAGTAATGAGCATGCACCCTGCGATCGACCCGTCTACCAATGTCCAAGGAAAAAGGAAAGCCACAACCATAAAATATTAAAAAAGTCATCAGCAGAAATAATAAACTACCAAAATATCAGATACGCCTTTCAGGAATAAAACAAAGGACAGCCTGTCAAGATGCAACTTAGTTAAACATCGGCTAACAAAAAGACATTAATTGGCGACGATTCTAACAGCGGGGGCCACAAGAGGCAAGAAGTATAAACCACAACGCAACCCCGATTATGACCGTAGCAACCGGAATCCAATTGCAGTGATTTTCAATGGTCATGCAGCTCATGACGTAAAAGTCTTCCTCTGTAAACTACACGAAAGCCAGTACGGTGACAGAGAATGCTCCCCCAACAGCACACTGGAGCTATCTCTTCGAATGGTAACGAAACGATCGCCAATTATTTGCCAAGCTCGGTGAAAATGTCAACAGCCACCTGATCAACTACCAGGCAACTCACACTTCCGAGCTTGTGGGGAAGGGAGAACGATACCCAGCTTAGGTGTCAAACAACCAGCAGATACCATTGAGTAAACTTACCAAATCTAACTTATCTTTGACAAAATTTGTGGCCACCACACTGACAAAGTATCTACAAATTGTGTAAGTTTCCTCAATATGTCTCTCTTAGTGGTAATTTGCCAGCCGTTTCGGTAAAGGAGTAATCTGCGGTCTATTTATTTCAAAGAAAACTATTGCTTCAAACAATTACAAATAATTTCCAAAGTGCCTAGACCGAACTAGTCAGACATGCGATGCAGCTTGTATAATATATGCAAGATTGTCCGGTGTACAACTTCAGACAGATGAGATATTTTCCTGCCCCAAAGATGGAAGCGCAGGTTTTGAAGATTCATTGATGGATGAGTTTCTACAATAAACGCAAGCGTTTGTTCTTTGAAGGTTTGAAATTTTCTATAGTTTTGTTGGACGATAGTTTGGGTTGGTTTGTGTTTATAACTTGTATAGAACAATGAAAATTTGGGGTGCAGCTTCGGTAAACAACTTGCACACAAGCGAAATAGAAAATTTGAGGCCCTTCGATCTGTACACTTCGGTGGGTATGCGGGCAGTTTTCGAGCCATTAGTCAGATGATGTAGCGGGAACAAGGCATCTCAAGCTTACGGCTGAAATTATTGTATCAAAACAGATAAACCGAGTTCCCTTGTAGTCCTCCGAGATGGATGAAATTCGATGTGGTTTGGTGTGGTTGCCCATCTTGTCTGGACATAATGAACATTTTGCTTATTCAGCCACAAATGCATACATAAATAAAAGACGACATCCATTGATGTGCAACGCAATGTTGGGACGGTTTTTTGCTCATTGACGCATCTCAACCGTCCTTGTCTACTAATGGACGCACTGAATACCGGCACAAAGAAAAGTGACAGGGTAAGTGGGAACGAGGACACTACTAGTCTTCTTGTGCATCATATTTTGTAGCACATTGTCGTGCTATTGAATGTCATACATACGGCGCTTTACTTCCTAGTGTTGGGTGCCTATCCACCTAGCAAACGGTATTTGATTTCAAGATATTTTCGTTTGGTTTTTTATAGTCGGGCTCTAATGTGTTGCGTTTTAACTGTTTCTCTCTTATGATACCGTCATGGATAAAGGATAATACCCCATTTGGTTAGCGTTTGCAGCATTCCTCTGTTGACTACAGTGGTTGGACCAGATGACTATTCATAAAATGAATAGCATACTGTCCCTTCGATCCCAATTGAAAATATCAAAGTGAAGGTTAAATTTGCCAATCCTGTCCCAAATTACTGTTTACAGCGTTTTGGCTGCGTTACTCTGTGAACAAGCACGGTGCACTCTAAAGCCTATCCTGACGTTCAGGGATAATTTCTGGTAGACCTGGATGCACTGATGGTCGTTGGTCTGTTCAATGTGACCGGCAAATGTTTGATCAAAAATTGAGATAGTCGTTACACAACCACCGACACATCGCTACGCCAAACTACGACCCCTAGTAGCGGATCAGCGATGTCATCTCGGTTAGAAATAATCGTGGCCCTTTTCTATGTGAGACGTTCTGCAGTTTGACGCAAACGATACAGTTAAAATGCTCCCTAAAGCCCACGAAAAGCACTTCGTTTTGCGACCTACCATAGGAATGGCATTATGGTGGGTCGGTCAGCGGTGGGCACTGTACAGATAAGTGTCTGCTTTAATTATCACGCCTCAATATATAAGTTTGCAAATGGATGGCACTCATCCATGCATGCGAAAGTTCACTAGCAAATAATTATCAGAGACTTCTTGGAACATTTTGATCACAATTAGCAGTGCTTTAACTCACCCAATGGTGGGGCCGTCATTACCATATAATGGCATTTAAAAGAGGTGCTGAATTAATTGATGCTACGAGAGCAATATTTGCTCCTCAAATATGAGTGTTTGTGCTGTCACTGGAAATTTTCTAAGGAGACGAGAACAGAAAACTGCTGAAAACATAAATCGTTGTATATTCGTAACCCTAGGGAGACAATACATGCTCCTGTGTTTATTGTTCATTGTGACCAATCGGTATTCAGCAGTTTCAGTTTGTACACATTCTCACCAAGGGGCATGGCATAGCTGCCTCTCACACACAACAGTGTGACAAAACAGTGGAAATATTTCCGTCTGCTCAATTAACACTAGTTCTGAACCCAAAGTTTACCATTCGCAAACGACGTATTGTAAAATCTTAAATCCTGCAGGTCGACATAGATCGATTTCAGCGAAAAAGGTCATGTAATGAAGAGATCTGCAGAGCAAAATGACATATTGTCAAGCAAGAGTAATGCGCGCAACATTTAATGTGTCCGGAAAAGTGTTTATTAAAGTCACCATGAAGCAAATTGAAAACCGGACCACTGCAAAGACTCGGAGATATAAATTATTCGGCACCTCTGGAATAAAGTTCTAATTATTAATTCTCACGAGCTGAGTAATGATCAAGAAAGCCTTATCACCAGACGTTCTGCATTTCCTGCAGAATACGTGCTTCTTTCTGCAGTCAACAAATAAGTAAATTCAACATTGTGAACGCAGTATTGGCGTATATGATAGCGACCGCGCGGCACCTAGCCAGATAGACCGTAGTGAGCATTTTACTGACTCCACAGCACTCTGTCGAATGTCAGGTATATATCATATTGGATAGAGACGTCCAGTGGGCCACTGTCTGTCTCATGTCATTTCATGACTCAAACCTCAATCCTGCATTCTTAGATGTTTCGCTATTGAACTGCTGTTAACGCCTTACACTTACTGACCAAACCACCATGCGCACATTCAGCAAGCCCAGCCCCAAAAAACAGCGACGAAAATTTTTCACGCACTAGCTCACTGGTGCCAGGCATACTCGGATGCGAATATACGAGGAATTTTAAATGACGAATGTATATTCATGTTTTGATGTTAATTGGACTGTTATATTCTGGATGCATAGCCTGCATGATCTCAAGCCACTACTCTCTCGAGCAACACTCCAAAAAATCGCCCCACTATACATAACTTGTCACACAAAACAAAAACAGTACAAAATTCTGACGCACATTAGTCTTTTGGCCGTTATGGAACATCTTTTTCAACATGATTGGCGGGAACAAATGTGTTCCGCATGTGTTACGTATGTATAAAATACGGTGTGAGATACCTCGGATTTCCAGGGGAGCTACCGGCCCTGAACTCACGCTTCATTTGTTATCACTCTAGCTGTGCATCATCAAATCGGACGAATTTTTGTCCCACGAGTACATGTTGGTTCCAATGCACTCTGGTTTGATGGCAACAAATTTATTTTCAGTTAATGTTTTTTTTATTTTGAAAGTAACTACGCAATCACGTTTAACTTGATTTCAGTTGTAGGCCTCAAGTCTAGCAAGCATGAGTAATAAACTGGTGAATCCATCTCTATCAGTGAAAAATTCACAGACTTGTGTAGCAAATTATTTACAAAATTTGTGGCCAGATATATTATTTTTTATTTGAAGTCCAAGGGCAAACCCAGAGCCGTTGGCAGGCTTCAGGTATTATTCACTGAACATTAAAAACATTGTCTGTACCTAGAACCTCGCGCCTCCAAGTTTTAAAAACAGCGCTCAGCATGACTTTTTCATTGTCATTGTCATTTCTGCGGACAAGGTTTCATTTATCACTTTGCTAACGAGATCATATCACTCGTGGATCTGCGCAGCTCTAAGTAAATTGCATGTCTTCCAGAAAGCATATACGTGTTTTGAACTTAAGCTAGTGACAACATTTGGCCAGAATGCAAAATTGTGCTATTCTGTTTCAGTCACTGGTGAAGACAGAGAATAATGTAATGTTAAAATTTTAGTATAAACGCAGAACTCAGTGACGATAGATTTCACTTTGATTTCCTAAAAGTATTCAAAAACGTCTGGTTGCACAGTAAGAATGGGTAGTCCGTTAATATGTGAATCGCCTTCTCTCGAGTTTCAGCATATGTCTCTCGGAGAGGCTCGTACTGTGATTGAGCGTCTTACAGAAATTAAACTGAAAATGTTCTACCAAGTGAGGAATAAGTGTAATAAACTTGCTTTGTTCTGTTGCTTTATAACTCCAAAAATAGTCATTTCGCAGAAAAATGGCAAGTTCTGTGCGCATCAATGCGACCTTGACACACCAACAAACGATGAACATGAAGGATCTGTGTGAAGCTATCCTACTCATAAGAAGGTTGTAAATGACAGCCAACATTATACCTCTCAGCGTGGTGCACACATTCCAAATTCCCAGGGAACATGCGTATTTGATGTCAAGCATTTCCGCATGCCGAGCACAACAGACAGCGGTGTGAAGCTATCCTACTCATAAGAAGGTTATAAATGACAGCCAGTATTATACCTCTCAGCGTGGTGCATACTTTCCAAATTTCCAGGTAACATGCGTATTCGATGCCAGGCATTTCCGCATGCCAAGCACAACAGACAGCCTCAGTTAAAATTACATCGTTCTCACTCAACGTGCCACGGGACCGTGATGGATTTGTTACGGGATTACCGGGGACCACCAACACCATAATTGTTTCAAGAGACTTAGTCTGGCGGTCCTACATTATCACAGAAAAGTGTAAGGTACTTGGGAAATACTGGCGCGACTTGCGGCTTTTCATCGGATTCGGCTCTTGCGTTGGTTTGTAATGATAAATGTTCGAGTGAGTTACATCTCATTATGCATAGCCACTTAAGGCAGCAGAATAATAAAACTATTTCGTCCGCAAAAGATTTTAGTAAAATGTTACCTCCTCTGTTTCCACTTTTTGCTCCCCCATCACACGATGGCTGAAAACTTGCGCATCAGGAGGAAGTAATGAATAATTGGTTAGCCAATGTACCCTGATGAAGGCATATTAATGACATGGGAACGACGGTTTTCTGTATCCGGCAACACAACCTGGTATACTATTAGTGGCACTCCGACAAGCGATGATGCAGTTAACCGCAACCACTCACAACCTGATGGTGCTCGCTTCAGATTGATTCAGCTGGCGCTGGCGTAACCGCGGAACTGTAGTCGATCAGTCGACTGGAAAGAGCCAAATATAATCATTTTCGAAATGTGTGAGGCAAAATATTGCAGTGTTGTCAGTTGTACTCAGGTCTTGCATTAAATTTACTTGAACTGAGGAATTCAACTTCCAAAATTTCTATTTCGAACGAAACATCAAAGGAGTTCGCCTGGTTTGCAAATTTTTAGTTATTATCGATTGAACCGGCCAGGCGGAACACGTTGGATTATTCCTATGAGTCGGCTGGGTCATGATGAATTATATCATGGTTGGTATTAGCAATTTGGAAAGCCTTAGATTAACAGAATAAGAGGCGTTTTAAAACCGAAACTGGAAATAGAAAAGAGTTGCTGCACAGTGGATCCACAACTTCTGTGATCCCATTAAACTTCCACCAACCTGGAATGCGGAGCTTAGATACCAATCGGGACGCTACTCACATAATTTACGAGCAGCGTACCCCGTTGTACCATTGAGTGGATGGCTGTCCTGTTAAAGCTGCGCTTCATCGTTGCATCACTAGATAGGTAGTTCATGAACTGCTTCAAATTTCGGTACGATAAGAATGATACATCAAATTTTATGCAGATAAACTGAATTCAAATCGAGTACCATACACATAGACATTGTACTTGGATCGGCCGTGGAAGAAAAGGGAAAGTGCTGAGTATACGAGCTGAATAGACCATTCGAAAAAGTCAGCAAGTTTTCAACTCCATTAAACTCCACCCGGGGAATCAACCAAGAGAGCAACTTGCCTAGAAGCTCAACCACACTCCCAGCGTACGAGTGATAAGCAGAAATCTGAAAAACAATCAACGCAGTGAACAACCTCCGGAAGAACGCAAACCTAGCTTAGCCCAAACAGGTTATTTTGCTCATCTGCAACAGGCATGGCAAGTGGAGAGGACAACTCAATCTTTCATTCAACCGATCATTCCACTCAAGTCACCAAACTTGCGGCCACCATCATACTGTTAGAGCTTCTCTTGATTACATTTTAGCGAATAGTACCCTCAGTTTGGAAGCAGACAGCTATGCCTAAGAGCCTATAAACTCCTGCAGGAGCAAAGCTAGTGAAGGTATTCGGCTTTAGCGTCTAGTTGGGAGGGTACGCGTATTGTTTAGTGGAGCGTATACAAGTGTATCTGAGCTTCAAGCAGCCAAACAGAATCTTCCGCAACTAAGCACTGTGAAATTAGCGCTAAAAGTAAAAACAGGATGCCAACAGGTTAATAACGAAAAGACCAATAGTGGATTGGTAACTCATCAGGCGGCTACTGATCTGTTCGCCGAGCTTGTCAATTGATTTGCAATCGTTTCGTCACCATTCGAGGGCACATCCTCAGTGCCCCGTTTTTAAGGTAGTCCGTCAGTTCGCTCCTGCGTATGATTAGTTCACAATAACCAGCCCTTGCATTGTAACCTGAATTCTGGTTGGTTCGATCTTTATCTGTGAGAAATGTGGTTTGTATTTCTTGCTTCCTACGGCGACGCTTCTGTTGAAATTGCGTTCTATTGTTGTCTATTTCGGTTCACCTACTCCTGATCCGTTCTGAGCCGTTGTCGGCCTCTGTCGGTTTGCAGTGTGCCTGTTATGTCTAGTAGTTTGTTGCCCTCTCGAGTTCTGCTCCTCTGAGTACTTGTTCCACCACGAATTTTGTGGTTTTGGATTTCCTTCGTCCTCAGGATCAATCTGAGTGCGTCTGTTTATGGTTTCATTGATGGAGTATCACGCCTCCATGAACTCGCGTTCCTTTATTTCTGACTGGCTCAGTATGCTGACGTTATTCCAATCGAATGTGTATACTTTCCCATCCTCGTGTGCAGAGATCGGTGAGAGTTGATCGTGTATCCGAATTGCAAGCTTGTGTTCGTTGATTCTGGTTGACAGTTCCTCCCTATATCTCCCACGTGGGTTTTTTCACAACCGTTGCGTTGAATTTGATAGATTAGGCCCGTCTTACCCATCGCAGGGTGAGTCGGTCTGTGTGCAACATTTATTGCATTCTGTCGTAGTAACGCAAAGAGAATTTCGCTTTTCGCTAATGTGAAAGGGCACCCGGAGAATTCACTTTGCATGCCAATAAAAAGTTACGAACAGGCCTTCGTCTACAAAACAATGATTTACGAGGACACATTTTCACACGTATCCGGCTTTTTGTTAGCCTAACTACTTCCTCTTCCCACATTTGTGGCGTTGCTGAAAAAATTTCGTATTAACACAAGACATTTGCCATGATGAAGACATCGGCGACGTGACGGTTGCTCGTCGACCATGCTGACTCTGATAATCCCAACAAATCACTTGTGTTCAGATAAATTGAATGCCTCTCTTAATGCAGCCAGACATTATTGAGGAAGAAATAGTTATTGCTGGTTACTCGGATCATCGGCTTTGGTACGGGTAATTTTCATACTTTTGCACTTTTTGTCACAATATTAGATATTTCGCAGACGTTCGTAAGTCTTTCTCAATATATCCACAATCTGTATAGGCTGAAAGTTTTCTCGTTCTACGTAGTCATTAGAGCAATATATGTATGACAATGCATTTAATGCTGATTGCTGTGGTTGGGGCAGTAATTTGTTTATGATCCTCTTTAGCTTCGCCCACAGTAAGATATTTTGATCTTTCACGGAGTCCAGCGTTTGCGCGCATGCACCCACGTTGCCTCCGAAAGTTATCGTTTAGCTTTATGCCATAATCGTCGTCGGATGCTTGCAAGAAAGCCGTTAGAAGAAGAGTTTTTGACCTCTAAATACAACCTCTTCCACGAAATTCTGCACCCTTTGAACACCAAAATAATCAAAGTGCATGATGGTAAGAGATCCCCTCTGTCATCCTGAGCGTTTTCCTTTCAGAATTCTTAATTGAAACGGTGACTTGTAGCAAAGCAGCCCCTGGTTACGACGGGCATGTGGTAAAACGTGGGTTTCCCAATTTCAGCATTTTGAAACTAATGTGTGAAGCATTTCGGATCAGGCTAACAAATTTGAGTTTCCGGTGTGATTTCACGACCATTATTAGCCTTTCTGACAAGGTTTGCTTGCATATATCTGCTCCAATACCAATCACTAGCATTGAATTACTTCGGGATTTCTGAGTGTGACATGCATTCACTCTGGCCATTATTGGTAGGGAACTACATTCATTTGTACATTTCACTAAAAGGGTTCCTCAAGTTGCTCAACAGGACAAAAGTTGTTTCCAGAAGTATAAGAATTACGTTGACCGTGTATATTTGCCCATCACACTATGGAGCTGCTTTGCTGAGAGGGTTCTGAATAAATACCCCAGCTTACGTAGCTACAACTTGGCATAAACTTGGCGTCAAACCATTCTGTGCTGATGCTGTATCCTTTAAGCTGGATGACGTAGTGTGCATCATAATCTCTGATGTGATTCTGGTGCTGTTGGTCATGATAATATATCGTTTGAACAAACAGCGACAACCCGGCTTCAGACATCCCTTATAATGGCATGCAATCATCAAAAATAACATATGCGCAGTTGAGTTTTCCAAAGCAGAATATGCTCAGATCATAAGTTTCTGAATGCAGCATGCAAAACTAGGAGTTCATTAAATATTTTCATTAGATGAAAAAACGGGTAAAACATTAGAATCAGCGTGAGATGTATACACGTTCTTTTAAATTTGGCATGACTTTTAGTATAGTAGACTAATAATCCCGGAAGAAAGTCCGTAGGCGTTCGCCGTGTTAATATTCTCAAGTGGGTTAATAAAAATAATCTGCTTAATTCATATCAAATAATAATCTAAATCATTTGTTAAGGGATTGCAGGTGATTTTGTTAGTGATCTTTACTAAGTGAACACAACTTACTTTCGTTTTTCTGCAATCCTTCAAAGTTACCTAAAATCCACTTCTTTAGCACTCACTTTAGATGGTGAAAGGAACAACATATTAAAAGCGTGCTGACAGGGCAACTAAATAGATTGTCCAGGATTTAACATTTGGTACTTACTGTGTTGGATTTCCCGATAAACGACTGTTGAAATAAGCACTACAAAATATTGCGGACATTGCAACATACATGGCGGACGCACATTTCACACCTACATGCGTGTGAAAGTACAAATGTACACAAAACTAAACAAACTCTTAGGCTTATTCTAATGATCGTTGGTCATACGGGGTGTCGGATGAACGGATATCCTAGAGTGGTAATCCTTGAGGAAAGCCTGGGAGCCTTCTGGGACAATAGTTGCACCTATCATGATAAAAGCAAGGCCAAGCCAGCTATATATTGGTAGATTCCTGGGTGGTTGTTTGTTGCACACAAGACTATGCGCACTGGAAGCCGCGACTACTGAACTTGCGCAAAACAGGAATTTTAATTTTAATTCCCTTAGTTTGATGTGTTAAATTGCAAAAGGGATCACGAAACCTTTATCGGTGTTCGCGATTTACTCGATAATTTCCTCAATAATGGACAGGAACACGAATACTGCGCAGCACCTTACCCACATGTTCTAAATATATGAATATTAGTGCAGCTACTTTGACGATATTTATTGCGAAACTTATGGGTGTGAGAAAAATTAAAGATTATTTCTTTACACTTCGAAGAGAAGAGGCTCACGCATAGCGTCATATTCAGTGGCTTGAAAATAACAAAATAAGAAGACGAAGTTTCCTAATAAAACATCATCTCATATCGTAATGCGATACTTACAATGGTGCTGAAAACTCCTCAAACGTATGAGTGGTGCAGCACGAATATACGTGCATCGCGACTATCTTGGCAACTGAAACATGAGGCGGCCTGGTAAACTTTCGGTTACCTGGAACCATCACAGACGAGAGATTCAGCTGGATTTCAAGTGAATCTATCGCAGAACCAAATTAGTTTTCTGTTATATCCGCTGATTCGTCAGCCCGTGGTATCTGCTGCTGACCCGCTCCAGTGCCTAGTGTCGGAGAGAAAAGACCCACAGAAGGGAACACAACAGCTGTATTCCGAACAAGCGAGTGAGTGCGTGCGAGAGCGAGCGCGAGAGCGAGAGCGAGTGCAAAAGTTACCAGGGCCCCACGCTATTTAAAGGGGACTTTCTGACATTGATCCAGGCTGTCTGATAGGCGTTAGTGATCACCCATCAACATCCATCGTGCCTCTGTGAAAAGCCTGAATGTGATCACATTCGGTTGTGCTTGTGTGGCGCAGGGAACACTCATCAGGTTTTACTGAATTGATCGAATGATTGACTGGCCTGGATACTTGCCGGCTTTCCAGTTGAGCTTTTGGTGGAGCAGTGGGTTCCGGGCGTTCAGAAGTTGATTTCAGGAATCTGACTTTCCTGATATTTTCAAATGTTTTAAATTTCGTACATTTACGAGTTTCGGGGCTAAAAATCACAACATAACCTGCTGTGACACTGCAACTATGTGTTTTGCCATGTCAGAAAAAACGCTGTTTCAAATGCATTTACAGTTGCAGGCTGCATTAAATATCCTCTTTAGAAGTGCATGTAGCAGTAGGTATGTTTCTTTGTAAAATGCCCTATGCAGCAAGGTGTAATAAATTTGAGCATAATATTCGGTAATGACTGGTATTCAAAAGGACTACCAAGATCCTACAGCCCATCCAAACTCCACCCACTCTTAAGGCGAGCGTGGTTCAGCATCATAATATCGGCTTTGATTTCCACAGCAATTTGCGTTGAACAAAATGAGAAATATGTAAGCGTAACCTCACAATATATGTGATTTCAAGTGAGGAATGTGGAAGGGCTAACACGTTCTGATACCTAACGACCAAGCATGCGTGTTGCAAGACGTTTACGCGCCTTTGGCCAAAGCTTTTCTATAAGGGTGTTGTATACTGTTGCTGATAACCTTTGCATTTAATCACATGTGCTAGCCTCGAGTCATGTTTCTTACCAATGTATACACCCATACACACCCTTCAGACATAAAGGTCGAGCCTTTTCCACTTATCATTCATTTGCTGCAGATAGTCTCAACAGCCTATCTGTTCGGCCGCCGTTGGTTTATATCATGCCATTTACGAATCTGGGCACCATTTGCTCATTTGGATTCTC
Source organism: Opisthorchis viverrini (assembly GCF_000715545.1). Lineage (NCBI taxonomy): Eukaryota > Metazoa > Platyhelminthes > Trematoda > Opisthorchiida > Opisthorchiidae > Opisthorchis > Opisthorchis viverrini. The sequence continues at coordinate 427,132 of NW_008751984.1, read as the reverse complement.
GGCCGTACTAAAATATATGAACACCTCGGTGACTGTCGGTAGCAACAAACGTACTTTGACGACAACTGTACAACGTCCGCAAACTCAGTGTACAGATTCCCCGTAATCTGGTGATCTAGACACTTGGCCGTATTGTGCCCCCGTACGTGCCGTTCCCTATATATTTGTGTTCCGTGGAGCGGTCGAATTTTCCACAGCTCTCTTCCTGTCCCCTAGTGAACCCCTTCCTAGACACGTTTTGACCAAAGTCTAAATTCCTGAACATTGAAAAGGTGCCCATATTCTTTGTTATTGGTTCACGCTGTCATAAGGTCAGACACTCCTCATTGTCTGTATCCACTCAATTGCTAGATTAACTCTACTTTACATTGTTACCTACCGTTCATCTCCCAGGAGTCAACTTTGGTGCACACAGAAGAAGCACACAAAATAGAGCCAGTATACCACTAAGAAAACCAACAACCATATAATTATAATTACATCTGGGTATTTCGCAGTGAGAAACAGTGCCTTTCGTTCGTGATTTGCGAAGCCCTACGTCAAGCAATATATCATGAACATTTTTGAGATTACGTGTGCTTTCGTGCACATTATTCACACCTAAGTGCTTGAACACGAGAGGACAAGAGTTCTTTTGTGCTTCAGATAACCCGTCCAGAGTACAGCAGATGCCTATGTACTGAGCCTGCTTTAACCAGGACACATTTTTGCAGTGTTGTCTGCTGTTTACATGATAGAAAAACAGCATAAAACAAATCCTGAGCGGACATTATCCTGTAGCACAAAATGTGATGAAATTATCGCTCGTATTACATAGAACGTATTACATAGAACTACCAAAATACATAATTTTGTTTTTCAAGGTATGATTAGGAAGAAAACCAACATTTGACACTTCCGCCATCTACTTGAATGTTTTAAATAGAGGAAATATGTTTATTTGCGTGCTTATCAGGATCGCAAAATACCGCGATATAAAACTGCAACGCTATGTAGTAAGTTTTTCGAGCGTTTGCACAGTTGATTAACCTCCCATTTGGCACAGTGTTGAAAACATGTTTATAATATATCAGGAAAATGAATGTGACACGTTCTAATCCTGCTTTGATGAAGTTAGAGAAGTAGTGAAAGAATATCAGCAGTTATAAAATGCCTTTCGACGCGACTCATCAAGGATGGTCTCAGCAGGAAAATACACTTCAGTTCATAGTTTGTCTGATAGGCAAGGTTCCCCGTCTGCGACTATTTTCATCAACTCATTGCTGTGTAAGTAAATGCGCCCACACCATAACCGTTTTCGGCATGCTGCAAGAAGGAATGAATCGGGGCTTTGGAATAGGGTAAACTCAGAGGTGTTCAATAAATATTTACTTGTCGCTTTTCCAAATCGTATTGTCGAGCCCTTTGTGGTTCTGAATTACAGGGACAGATTTGTTGAGCTATTCCGCTAGTGGAAGACACCAATGAACCCTGATGTGTTAAAAATCAGAATAAGGTTGTGACTCACTCTATCAGTAAGACTTAGCAGAGGTGTTTAGATTATTTGTTTTGGGCGCTGGCCTTATTCTGACGTATACACGACAAAATGATTTTTTGTACACAAAAACAGGATGGCGCAAAACCTTTGCTTTTAGGTGGTCCGAAATTACGAGAGAAAGTTGATGCTCACGTTTCTTGTTACAGTTTTGCCCAGAGACGTTTTCAGCGGGAAAATGGCTATAATGGCTGAAAGATAACTGCTATACAAATATAGCAATTGGATTTATTCAGTAGCATAAGTCCGAGCGAACTGCACGCTTTACAAGAGACTTATATTCGGGTTTACCAGAATTTCAATAATGCATCGAAACACACCCATAGTAAGTATACACGTAGTAACGTAAATCCAATGCGTTGCTGCCACTGTAATCAACCAATTATATGACGCACGAACCCTCGAATTGGAGCACATCTTTCTAGCAGGGAATTGCTAACTGTTACCAACCGGCGATTTTAGCAAGTGACTGCGTTGTGAGTGGAAACGTGTCTACATAAGCTAATGTTGCATCGGGCGACCGACGGTGTATTGCCGAATGTAATCCCTTATGTTGCCTTATGCTTGCTCCATGAAATTAATTAGTAAAGACGTAGAGATCTCAAAGTCCAAAATGGGAGAATTAACCCCACAACTACTATGAAAGCATACTACAATAAGCGATAAACTAGATGGCATATCAAAAAACGAAAAGTTGGGAAAATCCGGAGTGATTATCTTTGGTTGTTTGAGCATTTCGCCTGGAAGCTGAATGAATGTGGGTTAGATATCACCAAAACTATCCTTCATTTGTCAACATCTACGCCGCACTATTAATTATTAACACAAAAACCCATCGCCGATAAGTGTTACTCTAAGCGAATTCTCGTCGATACTGTAAGAAAGATTTGTCATCGCAGTACTTTAACATTCAGTAAGCGCCCTGCGGATGCAAAAGTTGAGTAGATTTGCAGGTGCGTCAACAAGACAGAGTGCATGCAAGCCCCATGAATAAGAGAAATATTGATACGAATCGTCCTCATATGAGGCTGGCTTAAGCTCCTGAGGCCTTGCAGGAGCTGTGGCTGTGAATGCGTTCCGGGAATATTTTGACCGTGAAGTGAAGCTGTCCCAAGTTACACGCTGTCATTACAGAGTATAAACGGAAAAAAGAGGTGCACTGCACATATGTGCCGAAATTGGCGAAGTTGATCACGCCAAATTTGCGTTTGTGTTTTGCGTCCATCAATAAAATCTCAAGTGGCCATCCACTTTATTCAAAGTGCCAGTGATTGACGGATTTTCCAAACACAACACATGAAGTAGAAAACTAAATTACAGTGACTAGTTTTTTGAAGTCAAAATTAGTCGAAATCGGGTTCACGTTGGATATGTTTTACGGATAGTCGCAGCTATGTCACGCTTATGTTTCACTTGACCCTGTCTTTTAATTTACCGATTGGTTCTCGTAATTATGGATTTTGGAAGCTATCTTTTGGATTTACTAGCTATCTTCAGAATGTTAGTTCGATGAAGGTTAGTATGTACCGTTATTAAACCTCTTTATATTAGCTATGGGTCAAATGCAAGCACTTGATACGCTTTCGGTAGTTTTAAAAATGTGTACCGACGTTCAAACTCCGGAAGTGAGCAGCTGCGTTTTGAACTAGCAACCTCTATTTAGGTAACACAACATGGCTATAGATATCTTCCTAAAAATAAGTGCAAGTACTCGAGATTAAACTCGTCGGCATGTTGCTTTTTACCTGAATTCTAGAAAGTAAAATATGCGAACAAATTTGAGGCAGAGCAAATGTCCTTTGCTACGGATAGCACAAACAAAGCGGTCCCCTTTCTGACATTGCGACTTTGCTGTGTAAATCCGTGAAATGACAGTGAGGTGTCCACTGACCTCGTGCCGTTCGCTGTAGATTACGGGAAAATATTTTGGAAGCCCGTAAATGAATTTATGGTTATTTCCTAAACCACATGATATAATTATATATGAGCCTCAGCATGCACCCCGTCTGTAACAAATCCCGAAGTTTTTTATTGGTAAGTCGTTTTCCATTTATTTATTTCTTCTGAGGAAAATTTGCAAAACAACTCTACTTTCCTGAAAAATGAGGGTACGTCACGGGCCATAGGTTCGTTTTTATGTAGACCATATGATTGATTGTTCGAAACGACCTGCTGCATCATCGTTTTAATTGCGCAAAGACACCACATCTCATATGAATTGGTCGGGCTTGCCTGATGTTATGAGGTAGATGTCAACTTTCCGACGAAGTTTAAAACGTCTGGTAAGGCAACACCTTGTCTCATTTCGGTCCACCAAAATGCATACTGCGGCCTGTTTCGAGTGTTAAGCCGAATGTAAATGGATCACTCAAAGCCCTTAATATAGAAATCACCCGGTGGTTCTACATTGGCGTTCACACCAATCGCCAGTTGGTTTTGGCGGCTTACATCGTCCTCACATTCAAAAGTGACTTCTGCCGATACAACAACAAAGGCAGTTGGTTCAACCCACATGTATCAATATTGATTAAATTAGTCAACCGTATTGAGAAGCTTGCAGGTGACCGTTGTAGGAACTCCATGCACATCTTCGTTGTGTACATATCACCAGGTCGCATTAAAATGGGGAAAGATGCAACCTGTTAACTACATCGACGACGACACAATATTTGGTGACCGGAAACCTCACATGTGTAACTGACCAGCCACAATACCGGGTAATAGTATGAATGGAACCTTGAAGATGGTAATTAATTTCACAGACATTCCGGCAAAAAAATCACAGCAAGTGCGTGTCGCTTTGCGAACTGTTTCAATCAGCTCCGGGAATTACAGCGAATATTCGCGCTTTGCTGAAATGTTTTGCATATCACCAGGTAGCCGGAAACCAAATAGGCACGTTCAAATATACTCTGATTGCTAAACATTATTTGCTTCTATCAGGCGAGATGAAGCAGTTTATTAACTCGCGGCACAGGTAAGCGCATGCTGGTTAAATTCCGGAAGTTTTGTAGTGAGAAGGATTTTGTTGATGTTTAATCAGATGACGCGTAGTTTGATGATTCACTCCTCACATGCAACCATGTATGCACGTGCAACACTTAATGATCTCTTTGAAATCTGTCATTTCACGATTCTCCGAACATTGGAATGAGTTCTGATTACATAACCGAACTCATCCACCCTGACAATGACGAACAAAATTACTGTCGTACGGAACAGCAAAACTTGTCTTGCAGCTTGATCCATGTTGTCACGCCATTTGTTCAATTATCGTGACCTAATAGAGGCTTCATCATGATACAAGCGCCACGTCACTTCGGACGTACTTCCTACAAAGGCTGGCTGTTATTTCACACACATCGATTCTGGAAAATTGCGAATATTACCCAAATCAAATGAGCTATCACTAGCTTCAATCCGGCATACTGCATTCATACTTGGATAAGTCGCAAGGTCCAATGGAAGTATTGACGAAACTGGGATGTAGTGTGGTGTCCGTTTTGCGTACTGTCTTATAAATTCTGAATATCCTTGTTCAAGCACTCTGTAAATGCCTAGCTTCAGTGTAGATTTGGTGTGGTATCATCACCTAATCAACGATAGTACTTGGTTAACGTGGGATTCCCAAAATGGGCTTTGGAAACTCACCCATTGACTTTGTTTATTAGGCTGCATTTTGTGTAGAGTATTGGTAGTTGCGAGCACTATCCAAAACTGACCGTAGTTTTTCATTTGTTTTAAAACTAGGATTGGAGAATACCTAGGGCTTTGGGTGACCCCGTGTGTCTTCGACTTGGTATAATGCTCAAGATGTTGATTTTAGGTGACGCTGCATGAAACTGTGTGCAAATTTGTAACAGTTTTCAGTTTTGGCGAGATAAAACACAAACTTTCAACTAGAAGCAATAAGTGGCGAATATTCTCAATTTTGAAAGATCAGTGTTCACTGATCCCGTGCGTGCATTTGGCAGTAACGATGCAACACAAATCGGGATCATGAATTCTAGGTTACCTATGGTTTTGCAGGCACACCGATCAATGTGCGGCCAAGAGTAATAAATCTAACATATGCTTAGCTATGTTTCTTGGATAAGTTTGGTTGCACTCATTGAATGCGAGTGATAGGCACATTCTCAGAGGTGATATAAAACCAGATATATCCGTGCTCACCAGCTTCAGATCCACGCATCAAGCGCACACACGTAGCCTAAATAAGTCAATATACAATAGTTAATAATTGTGCGTAGTGTTGGCTTTAGATAGTGCATTTGAAATTTAATTCGGAGTACGGGTATCAGGATAGGACCCCTATTAACGGCCAGGAGTGGCGGCTTCTGAGTGTTTATGATATCCACACAAGCGTTCCGGTCTAAATGTTATTGTCAGTATTTACTTACCCTGTCCACAATTTTCAGCACGGTGTTTCTTCCACTCGTGTTGCTGGTCCACCTCATGGCGGCTGTTCGACGCTCGCAATACATTAACGAACGATTTGATTTCTTGGATTGAATCAGGATTTGTTTACAAAATTCATTTTCCCGTAAGTTCGGTAACCTTACTGAGGTTTTATATGCTCCCAATTTTTCAAGGAAATCGGCTCTTCATAAACTCCAAAGGGCCATCTGGGAATCTCAGCTGGTAAGGGCACAGATAAATGGATATTGGCTGAGACTTCTCTAAAAAACCGTATATAGTAGTTGCATGTTGCCAAACATTCCACGTTATGACCTCACGATAGAAATGACTTTATCGAATATGTCCGGCTGAAATGGCACAGCGTTCGATCAAAATATGTTGCTATCAAACGGCAGGCGGAGAGTTTCGTGCGTCAACTCGACTTTACTCTTCATGCCAAACCCCCCCAAGATCTCCGCCACATTACCCCGATCAGCCACGTATTATACAAATGTGTACCCATCACAGTGGCGACAGGGTGGATTTTTCGACACTCAAATCTTTATTTCGTAGTCCGCTTCAATATGACGAGATTCCAAAAATTGTCAGCACCGTCGCATCTGTCAGATTGCTTCGTTTAAGAGGCATGCATTGGTCAAACGTGATTAGCTCGCTGGGCATAGACGGCAATTAAGGGATCACTTAAAAACGGTTGTCTTGGCCTAGTTGAGTTGCGTTTTGGGTGCCCGGAATTTATTGTCTTCCGTGATAATAGGAGAAACTGCAACAATGTGCATAGTGGATTTGCTGAACATTAAATTTATTACCATGCACACCATGTGTATGGGGACAGCAAAAGACTAGTGCCTCAATGCGCACTACAGATTTTGGGCTACTTTGAAGACGAATGGATCAAAGTGATGCTCGAATGTCACCAACATACCATTCCGATATATTACTGGTAAATTATTCAACCCTACCTTTAACAGGATTTCTTTCCTTTCAGATAATCTGTAGAATTGCTACTAATACAATCTACGTGAAACGCTCTAGGCCTATCATACTATGCCTGACAGCTATTGCCGACATGCAAGGGGCAACAGTGTGCGAGCATGGTTTTCCACTCAGCAATGTTGCCAGAAAAGTAAAACAGTAGAGATGCGCCACCCATGACATCAACGTCACACATTTTCACTCAACTTCATCCCTTATATGATTACAAGACGAAGAAATACAGCCGCTGGATATGCTCCACTAGGGGTTTCACGATCAGTGTTCCATGAAGACAGTGACCGATACTGAGCAACACTGATAAATGGCAAATAATAAAATGAAATTATCGAGTTTCAAGGTGTCTTTCGGCCATCACGTGTTAAGCGCAATCCAATCGAATAATTGGTGATAATTCCGCAATATATCAGCGTAAAACCACGGTATTTGCATGCAGCCCAAACTAACATATCCTGCTCCCATTCGATCCATATGGTTCAAATGTCACTCCGAACGTGTAAGGGGAAAGGGTGGCACATTTTGATACCAGATGGCTATACACAGCTCGGCAATGAGAAATGTCTGTTAATATCAACAGATTTCACCTTAAGGACATTAACTGGAGAGGAATATCAAAGGCGTTAGGAATAAATATTGCATTGCGGCTTTAGCAAAATTAGTGGAAAATAAGCTTATTCTGTGGTTATCAACAGGCTTTGCGAGTGGGCACCCAGTCGCAGATGAAATGAAACATGTACAAAAGGCTTTAGTAGGTCTTAGCTGGCTTCAAAGTTACCTAATCAAAGAAATAATTTCAGTTTATGTCAACCAAATCCTGTGGGGATGTTATTTATTTTGGGTGTAATCCGATGAGTGCGACAATCTACAGAGTCCAAACGCGTTGTTGACAACTTTGGCCAGCCCCGATGCAAAATGCTTCTCACACATGATGCGCTGGTTCGTCATTAAGAAGAACTCTGGAGCTGCAATATTCCTTCTGGGTTGAAAAGCTCGGTGTGGTGACTGAAGGAGAGTTACTCAAGCGATTATGTGGGTATAACTGCCCAACCTCCAGTGGACCTGCAAGTAAATAGGAAATACATATTGGTCTAACGGAGTGAGGTGCGACATGCAACACAAGATGATGTGGTTGCATTGTTAACGCTCAACTCAAATTTACCCTGCCGCGTTCTGTGTCAGCTCATAAAAGGAGTGGTTATACAGAAACACATTTAAGTGACGCCCGGTGTTAGAAACGTCCAGTAAGATCGATGACGCATGCGAAGTTTCTGGGAAAGGGTTGAGTAATCTGCTGACGAGCAATTTAACGACATGTATGAGGCGTCTGAATGTGTGGAGCCGGTTTGTGTGCTACCCAAGGGATTTGGAGTTTTATAAGATGTCCGCCCGCTTTGAGTCAAAGGTCCCGAAGTAGCCTCTCTGGCTTGCGAGTCTGCGTCCTTGCTTAATACTTCTGCGATCCGCTTTTCTTATGGAAGAGCTTCGCGTCTAACCTGTCTTTTCGTGTCTTACCTGTTTGCGCGGGTAATTTGTCTTTGTGATACGCTTAGATGCGCGCCTTGTAAAAAGAAATCGATTGCCGCTACTTAGAGCTCGTGCGGCGCTAGCTATATTTATGGCTGGTTTTGAATTCGTTGAGTACTCCGGGTGAACAAGTGCCCGCTTGTTTCTCTGAACTTTGTGGCGCGTTTTGGCCGAAACTTTTACGTGTGTGCAATATAGGGTCGCTGAAATTCGTTTGTACCTGCAAGAAATACACATTACACACCTGAGTGGCCGGTTTACACGCGAAACTGCACTTGGTTGTAGGAAGCGATTTTTGGCGATGTGGCTTTTTAGACCGCAGTCGAATTTATTATTTTTGTGCTGTCTCCAAGTTTGGCGGCAATCAACGTGGCCCAATGCGTGTGCGTATCATTTTTCGATAAAGTGTTGTCAAGGTTGCGCCTTTGGCTATCGGTGTCTCGTCGAACGAATGATCCCAAATCAGGCAGTCTAACCTTGGTTTACTGCCGCTTTGGGCGGTAGTTTCACAATTTGGGCTCCCCTGCCGTTGTTGAGACTCGGACCTCCTTGCGTTTCCAGTTTAGGAAACGTTCTGTCCATGTTCTGCCTCCCTGAGAGCAGATAATCAGACGAACGCCCGTTCATTTCGTACGTCCACTGACGGTTAACAGTATTCTCACGGAGATGCTCGTCAGAGGGCGACCGCTGTTGTGTGCTACACAGTACTTCACATCACTTCATCACACATCACGTTCGGATACATGAAATGAAACATTTATTTACCAACTATTATGATATAGTTTCATTCGTGTTGGAAATTTTATGTGGACTAGAATCTACATCCAAATGGCTTCCTGATGGTTAGCGAAAAATTAGCGAGACCAAAAATTCAAAAAATCATTATATCTCTTTTTATGCATGACGTCGCGGGCGAACTAATCAGGGAAAATCTAATGCAGGTTTTCAAGTTGACAACCCAACAGCAAAACGCATGCCATTGTGGATGTTTGAAACTCTATGTGTTCGATGTCACATCCTGCAGGAACGAATATCCGCAAGTGCTAAACTTTATATACAAACTGTTAGATGCAGGCTGTTTCAATCAGCTCTGGAAGTTAGAGTGGATATTTGCACGTTGATAAAAATGCTTCACGTATCACCAAGTAGCCCGAACCAAAATAAGCACGTTTGAATAAACCCTCAGTGAATGAAAGCATTCATCTTTATCAGGCAGATGACGCAGTTTACGAGCTCGCGGCACACGTAACCGCATGTGATTCGATTCCGGAATCTTTGGCAGCGAAAATATTTTGATGTTCATTCAGAAGACGCGTATTGTGCTGATACACTTCCCATACACAACCCTGTCTACAGGTGCGATACTTGACGTTCTCTTCGAATTCCGGTGTTTCGCGATCCTCCGTGCATTGAAATGTTTTCTGATTACGTAACCGAACTTATCCGTCCTGACAGTATCATACTATATTACCATCATAGAGTACATCAAAACTTGTCTGCTTGTTTGATCCATTTATTCACGCCATCCGTTACATTACCATATCTACATGGCGCGTCATCAGGGTCCATGAGTAAAATCAATTAAAGCGTACTTGCTACACAGTCCGATTGCTATTTCATAATCATCGATTTGGGAAAATTAAACATACTACCCAAAGCAAACTTGCTATTCACCATATTCAATAAGGCGCGCACTCAACGTATTTCATCCGGCCCATTTACCTCGGAAGTGGCAACGTAAATCCCGTCAAACGTGACAGGTTTTCGAAACGCAACGAAAGTTGCGTTTTTCGCGTGAATCTACCGATAAATCCTCGAAACCGCGATCTACGCTGGCCGTTTTGCCAGTGGTTCACGAACTTACCAGATAGGGTGGGCACTGTTTTCAGGAATACAACATATAATCTGGAAAAGTAAATTACATTGACGGGTTTTTGAGGTCGATAATTAGTTCAAATTGGGATCACGTTTTACATGTGTTTCACGGATAGTCGGATCTACGTCACGCTCATGTTCTACTTGATCCCGTCGTATTATTTACCGATTGATTTTAATACATCTGGATTTTGGCAGTCATTTTGTGGCTTTGTTAGCAATCTTGGTGGAGGGAAAATAGCACAAGTTTATCTATTTCTACATGTGAAGGGAAGATGAATTTTCGGATTGAATGACCTGGTGGCGCATGACGGTTCCCTACGTTATAGACGAGTGGCGGCCAGCCTGCAGCTTCGGAGTGGTTCGAATCTTTAGAATATTAGATCGAGAACATCACATATCTACAGCTAAAATGCAGATAACCTGCCAATTACAAATTTCAGAAGGGTCTAACCCTTGGGCAATCAGTACGGTAATTCTGGTAGAAAAGAACACCATTATCGTCGGCAACGTACTTTGGTCACCGTATTCTCATACGTAGTCCAATACGGACTAAATTACTAAATAGAAATATCAACTATTACCTTTCTGCTGGTTGTCATAACTCTTTGATACAACAAACAGTTCAGATGGTCATGTATATCCACGAGCAACTTGTATGCGATTTCTTTCGGTTGACTTATTGTGGAGGCCAATATTATGGAGTTCAGTTCAGCTCCAAGTCCCACTGAGTGCTTCACCTAGCGCTTGTGGTGCATTTGTAATGGGCGGTAGACAAAATAAGCTTCGAATTCGTAGAATAGTGATAAATTGTATTGCCTTGTGATCTATAATTGAGGGTTTGAAGTATTATACTAGTTGTTTTGCTATTCTACTCTCGTGAGTAGTATGCGAAAACCTCTGGCCGTAGAACATCGGAGAATAGCACGGCTAATTATGAAAGTCCAAATATAGAGCGCAGTTCCGTAGATGAGGGTCACTGGTTCTAGTGTCAAAACTGGTAACGGAATATTTGGAGAAGGTCAGGTATTCATATCCTCGTACCCTGAGGCACCTACATACATGTGATTATATTCAAAGTAACCAAGACGGGTCATCAAAGCTTTGCCTTCATTCTTGGACTGGACGACATGCAAAGGCGTCTGCAATTTATTTAGCGGAAGTATCCTATCATCTAGAATCTAACTAGTCACAGTAAAAACGTAAGTAGAGTCAAATTATGGTCCGTGTAACTACCTGTATCTACCTAAAAATCGAGAATGACCCAAGGGTTCACCACCAACTTCCGCCGTCGTATTTGCGAAGTTTGGGTATATCATTCGAAAGGAGTAGGACAACAGGCACAGTGGTGAAATTTGCCAAATTTCAATGTGAATACTGCTGCTCCTAAGAATAATATTGTTGTGTCCGATATTCTTTTCTCACCGTTGGCAGATGAATTTTCGGATTGAATGACCTGGTGGCGCATGACGGTTCCCTACGTTATAGACGAGTGGCGGCCAGCCTGCAGCTTCGGAGTGGTTCGAATCTTTAGAATATTAGATCGAGAACATCACATATCTACAGCTAAAATGCAGATAACCTGCCAATTACAAATTTCAGAAGGGTCTAACCCTTGGGCAATCAGTACGGTAATTCTGGTAGAAAAGAACACCATTATCGTCGGTAACGTATTTTGGTCACCGTATTCTCATACGTAGTCCAATACGGACTAAATTACTAAATAGAAATATCAACTATTACCTTTCTGCTGGTTGTCATAACTCTTTGATACAACAAACAGTTCAGATGGTCATGTATATCCACGAGCAACTTGTATGCGATTTCTTTCGGTTGACTTATTGTGGAGGCCAATATTATGGAGTTCAGTTCAGCTCCAAGTCCCACTGAGTGCTTCACCTAGCGCTTGTGGTGCATTTGTAATGGGCGGTAGACAAAATAAGCTTCGAATTCGTAGAATAGTGATAAATTGTATTGCCTTGTGATCTATAATTGAGGGTTTGAAGTATTATACTAGTTGTTTTGCTATTCTACTCTCGTGAGTAGTATGCGAAAACCTCTGGCCGTAGAACATCGGAGAATAGCACGGCTAATTATGAAAGTCCAAATATAGAGCGCAGTTCCGTAGATGAGGGTCACTGGTTCTAGTGTCAAAACTGGTAACGGAATATTTGGAGAAGGTCAGGTATTCATATCCTCGTACCCTGAGGCACCTACATACATGTGATTATATTCAAAGTAACCAAGACGGGTCATCAAAGCTTTGCCTTCATTCTTGGACTGGACGACATGCAAAGGCAGGTGTCTGCAATTTAGCGGAAGTATCCTATCATCTAGAATCTAACTAGTCACAGTAAAAACGTAAGTAGAGTCAAATTATGGTCCGTGTAACTACCTGTATCTACCTAAAAATCGAGAATGACCCAAGGGTTCACCACCAACTTCCGCCGTCGTATTTGCGAAGTTTGGGTATATCATTCGAAAGGAGTAGGACAACAGGCACAGTGGTGAAATTTGCCAAATTTCAATGTGAATACTGCTGCTCCTAAGAATAATATTGTTGTGTCCGATATTCTTTTCTCACCGTTGGCAAACACACCATCATCTGAATACCTTGAGTCTCGTGATTGTTCCTCGGATGTGGTGAAAGTTTAGTGTGTCCATTTTGATGTCGTTTATTGCTTTTCGTGGTGAGCTATCTCAGACAGCACCCACTGTTGGTTAGATTTGCAACGTTTACACCCAACAGTAGTCTGTATGTGGAACTATTGATCAAAATAATTGTTCTCAGAATAAATAATACATAATGGTCACCTCCGAGCAACCCCACAAGCGACCTCTCACTTTGGGCGCTGTTTACAACAATTATGCCTCACTGTATGTGATTGACAAATGAATATGGTGATTTGACGTTGGTTCTGAAACTCCGCGCAGTTGTAATAAATCTGCCTAATTAACCGCAGTTTTCATTTGCTAATATGTAGACAAAATGCCTATGAATCATAAATGATGACTTATAAATGATTACGAGGAAGTTTGATTGTGCATTTTCTAGCGAGCAGAAAGAAACCACCAGAATCTGGCGCGTTCTTACATTTGCTGACGGTTAAACGTGTATTACCATATTTTGGAACCAACGCTTTAAAATAGGCTCGAACAAGGTGTGCGGCTGGAATAACCGGGGTGCAGCTGGAACAAAGTTCAATAACCTTGAAAAAAAGATGTTTCAAACACGTAGAGGATCCGCTACTTGATTCAGAAGGCCATAATTCTGTGACTATCTTACTAAATTCTCATCACTGGTAACATCTGACAGAAGGCGTCAGCATGGTCAGCCGGAAAAAAAATAAAAAGAAGTTTGGCAATGTTAATGGGCGACACTACAGGAGCCAATCGGAGGTCGCTTTTCTGGCAACATATTCTTCATTATCTTAAGTAGTACTCAAAACTACAAGGAGGCACATGTTGCGGAATGCAATTGCAAACGTTACAGATCTTTATCGATACAATCAAGACCAAGCGGCACACGCGAGTTTTTTTCTCCTCGCACTTTCCGTGATTCAAGGCAACATCTTACTTAAAAATTTTGGAAGAGGTAAAACCGTCGCTTTGACCCAAAACCAAGTGGGCCGGCTGAAGAAAACAAGAAAATTATTCGTGCCATTAAATCTCCAGAGAGCGATCAGGGATTTTGGAGAGTGGACTATACCAGTTTCAGAGATGCACTCATTTGCAAATTAAGCTTATGTTGACGGCTATTTCATTATACAGCAACCTTATGACCAGCTTTTCCGCCAACAAAACATGAGAAACGTATTTCACTTGCTAGTGCAACGGGCAAGTTGCTTTGTTGATTGTTCGTCCAGTGTGAAGTTCATGCATCTGCGAACACCGTACCCTCACTGCTAATTTGCTACACAGTGTCAACAGTTTGTTGGTAAATAACGTATTCTCACGTCGTATTTAACAACAAACTGACTCTTCCTTATATTAAGGGACGTTAGACGGAGAGACGCGAGTTTTATCATGGGATGTATCTGGTACAGTTGAAAATATAAAATGATATCAAATTTGGGTTCGCACCTACTGAGTTCGACGCTAGTAACGTTAGGAGATCTTGTATTTTTAATAGAGATCTTTTTCTGTAATTGAACAAAAAACATCCTGAATTTTAATCGCTAAAGCCGGGGCAGTGACTCCTAAAGAATTGGGCAAATATTAAGTAAAAAATTGATTTGATTTTACCATGAAATCTTAGTTCATCATCATCATCATCAAAGACAGCAACATCAGTGTTGGCACAGGTGCACCGTACAAACATAAGGTTCGTCCAGTTATATATATATATATATATATATATATAATTGTATTAAATGCCCTACAGTGGAGAGAAGAAAAAAGAGTGAGTGAGGGACGTGACCCTGTGCTGGCTTATGTCAAGCATACTGAGGTGCCTACATCTCCAACCGCTCAATCAGGCAATCTGGAAAGAAACTGACAGCACGAACGCCACTGACATCGATTAGCCGCGATTTCTTGCAACGTCTCCAGCCAAGCACAGACGGGGTCACGGGGACCCCATCCTGGAAGTCGCACAACACCAACAACACCCAAACTCTTAATGATCTCCTTCACGCCTTTCTGCCAAGCCATGTGTAGTTCACCTCGCGGTTCGCGCCATCCTGGTGGAGGCACGGAAAACAACACCCGTATCGGTAGGCTGTTTCGGCATGCGTAGCACATGACCCAGCCATCGTAGTCGATGATGCTGGATGTTTTCCCGGATTAGGGTGTCTGCAGCACAACCAAATACCCGTTTTCTAATTGCCTCGTTACTGACTCGCTGACGCCATCCATAACCAACCACACTTCTGAGGTATCGGTGGCCGAAAACCTGAAGACGCCTCACATTATCTGTCCGCAGAGGTCATGTCTCGCACCCATACAACAACACAGCCCTTACTGTAGCCTGGTACACATGACCCGTAAAATCCTGTAAGATGCCTTGTTGACGCCACAAGTGACGCAAATTAGCAAACGTGATTCGAGCCTTTGAGATTCTCGCACAGACTCCATTATCGCACTGACTCCATTAGACCCACTTCCGTCAGAGCTAATACAACTACCGAGGTATGTAACGTTTTTCACAATCTGCAGTGGTTCTCCTTGAATTGTAAGGGATATGTTCGCAGATGGCACGTTCTGAAGCAGGACTTTGCACTTTGAAAATGAAAGGCGCATGGCAAAAGTTGGTATGATGGCGGTCGGTTTACTTAACAGTGATTACGCTTCGCTATGGTCTTCAAAGATGAGGGCGATGTCATCTGCGTACTCCAGATCGACAGGGTTCTCACCAGCAACAAGTTAAACACTGTGGTTTTGAAAAACGCCCAGTGCTCGTCTCACTATTTCATCAATGACGAAGCTGAACAAAAATGGAGGGAGTGAACATCCTTGTCTGGTACCACTTTTTGTAGGGAACATTTTGGAGACCTCACCATACACCCTAACCCGCCCAGAATTATATGAATATAGAGATCGGATTACGCTTACAAACTTCTGGGCATACTCTGTTGAGCAAGTGTGGTTAACAGAACTCATCAATCAACAGAATCGAACGCACCTTTGAAGTAAAGGAATACCGGGATTGTGGATTTTCTGTACATGTGGCGTTGCTCTAACACCTGAGGGATTCTCACGAGTCAAGACTTAGGATGCCGCCATAAGACTACGAAGTATCGATGACGGCAGAAGCCTTGTCACAACAGGCGTCAAGCTAACACCTCTGTGGTTATCGCATTCACTGCGAGTGCCCTTTTTGAAAGTGGGCACCACTATCGATTCACCCCAGTTGTCTGGGACGGTCTCCTTCTCCCGGATAAACCCAAATAGGCTAGACAGGCACTGGCTGAGAAATCCACCGCCATCCTTGGAAAGAGCAGGTAGAAGGTCGTCGGGACCAGCAGCAAGGTGACGCTTCAGTAGAGAAATGCATTCGGACACTTCTGAGGCTGGAGGCGGCTCCATATTTACGGTCCGCCTTTCTGTTGAAGGCCAAGTTTCTGGATTGTAGGTGGCAGATGGCCAGCTGAATTGCTCCTCGAAGTACTGCGCTGAGCGATCCAAACGATCTGTTTTGTTGCATACCAGTGAGCCATTTTTGTCCCTGATTATTTCGCTGACAAGTGGTTTCCAAGGACCAGTCGAACGAATGAAATGGAACAATTTGCGCACGTTTCCAGCTTTCTTTGCGTCTTCCATTTCTTCGACCTTTCGGGTCCACCAAGCGCGGACACTTATTTTCATCTTGCGTCTGATGATGCGCCGGGTGGAATTGTGGTGGCGACCAGTTGGAATCTGCCGCCGGGTCTCCAGCAAAGACACGGTTCTATCATAGGTCCAATGCTTGTATGAGGTTGGCTGGGTTGTACCGCAAGCAGACGCTACTGCTTCGAGTAGTGCTTTGAATATTTTTCCCAGTTGTCGTTGATATCCGACACCGTACCGTCGGGCACGCATTCGAGGAGCTGGTTCTGATAGTTTCGTTTGGATTCTGGGTCCACTAGCTTCTCAGTGGCTAAGCAAGGTGTACGCGTTTTGCGTACACCTGAAAAGCGCAATGAAAAGCAGCAGCGTACAAGAGCACGGTCGGAGTCCACGCTGGTGTTCCAGCAGGAGCGGCAGGCGGTGATTGACACTCGCCACCGATAACTGACGGCGATGTAGTCTATTTGGATTCAGCGCTGGTTTGATGGTAGGCACCACGTTGTCAAGCGAGTTCCGCTGTTCCGGAAATTCGTAGTGCAAAGGAACAGCCTGCGATCAGCAAACATCTGAAGTAAACGGTCTCGGTTGTCTGTGCGTCTCGTGTCCAATCCAAGACGGACACCCACTCGGGCCTCAACAGCGCTCAGTCTACCTACCTGGCGTTCATATCACCAGCGAACACAACTATATCTGAGCATTTAGCCTGCTGTAGGGAGGCACTTAGAGCGTCATAGAAACTGTCCTTGGCAGATTCAGAGCTATATTCACTTGTGGTGTAATCAGACACAATAAACAGGGTGCGATAAACCGCATTTTCCCTAGATTCTCTCACCGATATTGCCAAACGAACCGCACAGGAGCGACTATCAAGGGGTCGCCAATCAAGCAGACACGTTTCCGCTCGTTTGCTCAATACAATACCCACCCCAACATATCCGGCTGCAGCGGCCTCTACATCACCGGAGATGCGCAGTCGAAACATGGATGAGAGAGAGGGAACAGTCACTTCGATTACAGTACCTGCGTCCTGCGTCTTTGTTTCTGACAGCCAACATACATCAATACAGAGAGAATACAGCGTACGCGCAAGAGCCACCCGTTGACCTGCTTGCTCCAGTGTGCGAACATTGAAGGTGGTTAATAGACTGGTTTTCGGGGTTTGAAAAAAGGCTTTGAAATGTTTAGAGTTGTACTTAAACTTGGACGTGCATAGGTTGCAGCTGATTGTGATGCAGGGCGAGCAACACGGTGAGTCCTAGAGCTGGGACCTGCCGAGGAAGTATTCAAATTTGGCCGCGGGAGGGTGGAAGACGGAAAACGTGAAATTGTAAGAAGGGAGGCGTCAGAAGTAGTACGTATGCAGCAAGTAAGGCTACCCGGCTGATGGCACCACGCGACGCCCGATGTGGCATGAGAGTATTATTAGTTGTGTCGGCCATGGTTGTACGAGGCCTGGGATACTGCCAGGGCGCCCACACCTAGAAAGGAGGACGATTAGGACTCAAACGCCTAACCGCAAGGCAGCGGTGTTCGGCTGGAAATGCAAGTACATTACTCTCTTTTTTACGGACGTAACACGTCGCCGTACATGTTCCAATCACCAACCTGGAGGGCCAGGAGACTGTGTTCGTCGGAGTTCTACCCATGGACCAACCTGGTATGAGAGACTCTGTGAGCATCGTGCGGACACCCTCCAGTATAGCCCACAGGGTCGCCGAGGTAAACAAACTGCCACACCTCGGTAAGGTTCAGTCTTTTCGTGACGAAAACTCTTAGTTATGAGCTTTGCAAATCTCCTATTTGCACGAGCAGCCTGTTTTTAACTAAGAAGAATGGTAAACAACAAGGTGGAGGAAAATTGCAACGAAGAAGACGTCACTAAATATACAGTTATTGTGAGCCTGTGTGATGCCGTCTCTATGGTTGAAAGCTGAAGTGCTTTTGTTCCGCCAAAGTGGACAAGCCGTTGCGCGGTGAATTTGCGGGCACACGACACTGCGTGAATTTGTTCCCTGAGATAAAAGTTATTTTCATGATGGAGTTGTTTCACAAGTGGTCAC
>NW_008751984.1:403107-407462 GCF_000715545.1 Opisthorchis viverrini | reverse complement strand
TGAGGACGCTTTATTTCATGTTCTTGCGGCTTTAGGCAATATTGGAACACTTCACGTCAACCCATGCCTTTTATGAGTGGTTCCAATGCGATAAATTTATACAAAATGATTGCCGGCAAATATTTTCCTAATATCCATTCAGAAGCCCGAAGAATGTAGCATACCGCAGTATGTGATTCCGTCGTGGAAGAATACTGTAGGTGGGAGTACTTCGGTGGATCACACGGCTATCTGCTTCATGTTTAGTTCAACTACGTTCAGTGGCGAAGGTGGTGGACCCAAACATGGCACTGAAGTAGCCTCCACAGACAAGTTCTATTTGATCACAATTTATTAGCCAAGAGGTCCAATCGGTTTATCAGTACGCAACCTGGAATAATAGTCAGGGATTGTGTAAGTTACTTCTTAGTATAATAAATTGGAGAGTGGTACTGTTCATTGTGACAGCACAAGATTTAGAGAATGACCTGATGCATCTCATAGATTGACACAAAGTGTTCTTACTCCCCCTAACATAGAATATTCGGAAAGTCATCTGTCAAAAATGCAACAGCAAGCTTCAGCAGCTTACCTGTTTAAGTGAACCGAATCTCGTGTTTCAAGAAATAATAAGCCGGTGCGTTTGATTGGTAAACTGGAAATGGAATGATAGAACAGTCACTTATCCACAACCTTCATTGTGGAACAACCTAAAACGTCTGTATCTGCTTGTTGGCAACTACATCGTGTCGAATTCAGAGGGGGAGTCTGCTAAAACGCACCGCAATAAAAGCGATAGGCTATGCCACCTCAGTAAAGTGAAACAACATTCAGACGGCATTATAACCCACCGGTGTCCAGGTGTTAAAGGGCAAGGCCACAGTATTGAAGCATACGCATGGTTGGCAGCGAAAGGGTGGAAACAGACTTAATTTATGACAGGAGCTTTTCATGAATTGAGTCCTTAGAAAGGCCGTGATATTAATGAAGCCACTAATCAATAACTGTGCTATATTCGACTTCACACACACGTCCAAGGGAAAACAGACGCGGCTTGTTAGAAAGACGATCAGACCTTATTATTAGCAAGGAGTTATGTGAGCGGAGGCAGTGAATCGCGCCGTCCAATCGGTGATATAGAGACTTCCTCCAGCAAAAGCTGAGAAGCTTCGAATACAGCCGGTCAAGGTCCTGAAATTCTAACCAGAATGCCTGCGAATATTCCACCATCACAGTGAAGAAAGCTAAACACACTGAGTCACTAAGATAGTGCAATCACGGGAAAGGCTGATAAAGATAGCGCAAAACCATAGGAACACGGAGGACTGCAATCCAAAGGTGAATAAGAGCATGCTGGTGGAGCCTACCAGAAAATGACGGGGAGAGTTTTTACCAAAATAGTTGGTAAGTGTAAGGATGAAAATGAGTATATTACAAACCCGTAACAAGCCACTTAAAGCAACGGGTATTGTATCGGTTGAAAAGAAATTATGATCCAAATGAGTCTATTGACAGCTAGTTCACATAAGATGTTTTCCGGTCGGATAGATGTTCCATGGTATAGGCTCGTCAGATTCNGTGATGCCGTCTCTATGGTTGAAAGCTGAAGGCTTGTGTTCCGTCAAAGTGGACAAGCGGTTGCGCGGTGAATTTGCGGACACAGGACACTGCGTGAATTTGTTCCCTGAGATAGAGGTTATTTTCAGGATGGAGTGGTTTCACAAGTGGTCACCTCAGGTTAAAATGTCTAAATCCTGTACATTCGCTTATGTCGTTTGGTATCTGTTTCACAGTCTCACAACCGGAGCAATATAGGGACGTAACCAGCCAGCTAGGAGGCGTCCTTTGGCGCCTATGAAGATTGCGTTGTCTTTGAATATTTCCATTGGCTGGAGCGTGGACTGAATTGACCACCAACAAAACCATGGGAGGCAAAGTCAGGATGAGTTTCTGAATACAACCATATACCAGTTTACGTCACTAAGTTTCTTAGAAAGAGGCCATTAGCTTGCAGGCGCCTTTACATAACGGAAAAAATCCTGAGAATTAAGCTTATTTCTCGGGCTGGAGCTTCGTCTTTCCATCGGCTTTCTGCATGCGCTCAAATTCATGCTCTCCGCTATCATGCTCGCTATCGCTGGTAACAAACATTAAACTGAGATCCTCTTCACAGAGTTCAATTTGCCTTAAGTCCCCACGAACATATAAGTGACCCGTCACGATGTTGTTGACTGTTTTCCACGGAATGGTCCAAGCTGTGCCATATAACCAAAGTGTCTGCTGAGAATGAGGACGCTNCTGTGAGCATCGTGCGGACACCCTCCAGTATAGCCCACAGGGTCGCCGAGGTAAATGCCACACCTCACCTCGGTAAGGTTCAGTCTTTTCGTGACGAAAACTCTTAGTTATGAGCTTTGCAAATCTCCTATTTGCACGAGCAGCCTGTTTTTAACTAAGAAGAATGGTAAACAACAAGGTGGAGGAAAATTGCAACGAAGAAGACGTCACTAAATATACAGTTATTGTGAGCCTGTGTGATGCCGTCTCTATGGTTGAAAGCTGAAGTGCTTTTGTTCCGCCAAAGTGGACAAGCCGTTGCGCGGTGAATTTGCGGACACACGACACTGCGTGAATTTGTTCCCTGAGATAAAAGTTATTTTCATGATGGAGTTGTTTCACAAGTGGTCACGTCAGGTTAAAATGCCTAAATGCTGTACATTCGCTTATGTCGTTTGGTATCTGTTTCACAGTCTCACAACCGGAGCAATATAGGGACGTAAGAAACTAGCTAGGAGGCGTCCTTTGGCGCCTATGAAGAATATTTCCACTGGCTGGAGCGTGGACTAAATTGACCACCAACAAAAGCATGGGAGGCAAAACTCAGAATGAGTTTCTGAATACAACTATATACCAGTTGACGTCTCTAAATTTCTTAGAAATAGGCCATTAGCATGCAGGCGCCTTCACATAACGGAAAAAATCTAGAGAATTAGGCTTATTTCTCGGACTGGAGCTTCGTCTTTCCATCGGCTTTCTGCATGCGCTCAAATTCATGCTCTCCGCTATCATGCTCGCTATCGTTGGTAAAAAAACATTAAACTGAGATCCTCTTCACAGAGTTCAGTTTGCCTTAAGTCCTCACGAACATATAAGTGACCCTTCATGATGTTTTTGCATGTTTTTCATGGAATGGTCCAAGCTATGCCATATAACCAAAGTGTCTGCTGAGAATGAGGACGCTTTATTTCATGTTCTTGCGGCTTTAGGCAATATTGGAACACTTCACGTCAACCCATGCCTTTTATGCGTGGTTCCAATGCGATAAATTTATACAAAATGTTTGCCGGCAAATATTTTCCTAATATCCATTCAGAAGCCCGAAGAATGTAGCATACTGCAGTATGTGATTCCGTCGTGGAAGAATACTGTAGGTGGGAGTACTTCGGTGGATCACGCGGCTATCTGCTTCACGTTTAGTTCAAATATGTTCAATCGCGAAGGTGGTGGACCCAAACATGGCACTGAAGTAGCCTCCACAGACAAGTTCTATTTGATCACATTTTATTAGCCAAGAGGTCCAATCGGTTTATCAGTACGCAACCTGGAATAATAGTCAGGGATTGTGTAAGTTACTTCTTAGTATAATAAATTGGAGAGTGGTACTGTTCATTGTGACAGCACAAGATTTAGAGAATGACCTGATGCATCTCATAGATTGACACAAAGTGTTCTTACTCCCCCTAACATAGAATATTCGGAAAGTCATCTGTCAAAAATGCAACAGCAAGCTTCAGCAGCTTACCTGTTTAAGTGAACCGAATCTCGTGTTTCAAGAAATAATAAGCCGGTGCGTTTGATTGGTAAACTGGAAATGGAATGATAGAACAGTCACTTATCCACAACCTTCATTGTGGAACAACCTAAAACGTCTGTATCTGCTTGTTGGCAACTACATCGTGTCGAATTCAGAGGGGGAGTCTGCTAAAACGCACCGCAATAAAAGCGATAGGCTATGCCACCTCAGTAAAGTGAAACAACATTCAGACGGCATTATAACCCACCGGTGTCCAGGTGTTAAAGGGCAAGGCCACAGTAATGAAGCATACGCAAGGTCGGCAGCGAAAGGGTGGAAACAGACTTAATTTATGACAGGAGCTTTTCATGAATTGAGTCCTTAGAAAGGCCGTGATATTAATGAAGCCACTAATCAATAACTGTGCTATATTCGACTTCACACACACGTCCAAGGGAAAACTGACCGGGATTGTTAGAAAGACGATCAGACCTTATTATTAGCAAGGAGTTATGTGAGCGGAGGCAGTGAATCGCGCCGTCCAATCGGTGATATAGAGACTTCCTCCAGCAAAAGCTGAGAA
>NW_008751984.1:386062-402877 GCF_000715545.1 Opisthorchis viverrini | reverse complement strand
GGAGAGTTTTTACCAAAATAGTTGGGTAAGGTAAGGATGAAAATGAGTATATTACAAACCCGTAACAAGCCACTTAAAGCAACGGGTATTGTATCGGTTGAAAAGAAATTACAAATGAGTCGAGTCTATTGACAGCTAGTTCACATAAGATGTTTTCCGGTCGGATAGATGTTCCATGGTATAGGCTCGTCAGATTCGTATACGATATTGGATTTGACGACATTCATATGCAAGGGAACATCCCAAAAAGTAACAACCGAGTAGCGGTTAACAGAGCAATTTTTAACCTCTCAGTGAGTGAAATGCTTGAGTTTGTGATGGCGTATGAGAATCCAGATTAGTTTAGTTTTCTAAAAACCGTGTACTCACAAGAGCACGCTTTTGCAATCGGATCCAGAATATTTTTGCCAAACGTTTATTGACGGTTCAAAAAATTGCTTTAGAGGAAAATCACAGTACACCGGAATATTTAGCGTTATATTGAAAAAACCCAGTGTGACCACTGGAATAACCTCTACGATTATTTACATGGTTTGAATTATCACATCAAATTTATCACGGAGGTAGTGTGCACATCGAGCATGCTGTTCATTCTGGACTCTATGGAGTGTAAGGGTTCAGAAAATTAAAATAGCCTATCTACCAGAATCCAGCAGATACAGGGGTCTTTCTCAGCTACTCATCACCGCACTCAAACATCATGTGATCCAGTGTCATCTGATTAGCAGTTAGTTAGGTTGGAACGCTGTGCACAAAAGCGTTTGACAAGAGAGTGGCTGAAATGGAGATAACCAAGAAACTTCATGAAATAGGATCTCCAGAGGGTTTGAGTAGGCAGCAATTAGGACAGATACGGTTTCCAATATCAACGCGAATGGACTGATCCGGCAGTCTTCCCAAAAAAAATCAGGGGCATCACGTACTAGTTGAAGACAGCCGGTGCTAGCTAAAATTTCCGCGTATTTGAAATACTCCTCAACGGAAATCACGTGTTTGTGTGCAGTGAATTATATCCAACGGCCGTACGAAGTCTCCCATGGAACAAACTCTCAGAGAACCGAGTAGTAAAATTATTGATCATAAAACAGGATAACCAATGCATCGATTAACGAAGAACACCAAACCGTAGCCGAAGTCTCACAGTGGCTTTTCATTTGCTTAAAGGCGGCACAGAATATGTGTGAAATTTGTGAGACCGCGATTGACGGAATCGAGGGTGTGGTACTGGAGAGCGTGTGGACGGCGGTCATACTCAAACCAGGTACATTTATTTACTTTATAGTAGTCAAAAATCGTATGACAATCAGCAGATGCAAGTGGAATGAACAAACTCACAGAAGTCAACGAACACGCTGTCAATCAAACAATCATTCTAGCCTTCGCCAATCCGCACTTAGGGGCAAAATAACGACAAGGATTTATCTTGGGTCATACAAACCGGCTGAAATAAACTCTAAGCTGGCAGTATTATAAGTGGTAATCTCGTCGATCTTTTACCTCCTGGCCCACTGCAACAAACTAAAACCATGATTGAACACCTGGCACTGATTTTCCCGAAACATTATTGGTTGGAACAAGAAATATTCATACATGGTTTTCAGTTGCATCGCCGACTGAAGGTACTGGAGCACCAGCAATTTATCCTGTTACCTTGGAGTATCCGCATTCAGGAATTCGACATATATATATATACCTGAGTATACGTCACTCATGTACAAAAGTCCGGCAATGAATAATCTGAGTATACGTCACTCATCCACAAAAGTCCGGCAACGAATACTCGAAAGTAGCCAATTCGTGGAGCTGTTGGATATGTGGACATACCGGATCTGTTAAAATCAAATTAGTAGACCTCATAGGTCCGTTGCTTGTGGATCGCCAAATAACTGCAATTACGTTCATTCTATAATTCATGAAATCCATGTGCCGTCCTTGTTTCATGTACGGCAGAACTAGTTTGTGCTTATCTGATGCTGTTTGTCACGAGTGTGTGAAAATTTTCGACCCGTAATCGGGTTGAAATACATGTTAACGTGACAATAGTCTACGCCGGAGTAAAACCTAAAGCAGAGCTCAATCCTCTCTGATCAATACATTTTTGAAGCGATTTACCGGACCTACTGCACTAGAACCATACCATTTAACCTTCGAATTTTTTTCTTCACACGTTTATCTTCGCCCTTGCACAACTGGTTTCGAATACCAACCGCGATTACGGATAATAAATTGGTCCTTAACATTCAATCAGTGAGCTGCCGTTTTCCCGAAGGCCACCTGCGCCCGTTGCTTGTGGATCGCCAAATAACTGCAATTACGTTCATTCTATAATTCATGAAATCCATGTGCCGTCCTTGTTTCATGTACGGCAGAACTAGTTTGTGCTTATCTGATGCTGTTTGTCACGAGTGTGTGAAAATTTTCGACCCGTAATCGGGTTGAAATACATGTTAACGTGACAATAGTCTACGCCGGAGTAAAACCTAAAGCAGAGCTCAATCCTCTCTGATCAATACATTTTTGAAGCGATTTGCCGGACCTACTGCACTAGAACCATACCACTTAACCTTATACTTTTTTCTTCACAAGTTTATCTTCGCCCTTGCATAACTGGTTTCGAATGCAAACCGCGATTACGGATAACAAATTGGTCCTTAACATTCAATCAGTTAAAGGACTGCCAGATATGCATTGGTACGCGCGCGAAGTGTGAGCTGCGGTTTTTCCGAAGGCCACCTATGCTCCAATTCATTAGGCCGCCCTACTTAGTGTACAGGAGTTAAAGGGGCATCGCAGCTGGAGTCTGCGGTGTCGCTTGAGGGGAACCAGCATGTAGCTTAAGAATAATGCCGCAACAAGAACCTCATTGTCCCTTGTCTTCTTTATCGTCCAGCCTTTTATCAACACGGGTCTATGCGTTTGTGAACACTGCCATACAGAGCGGTCTGTAGTTGTACACTGTGTCTGAAAATAATTTTGGAAACTCTGTCCATGCATAAATATTGGCCACCCACGTTAGTATTGTGCCGATTTCAAATTTGTCTTAGCCCAATAACAACAAAAGCATGTAGGGCTGATGCGCGCTGTAGCATCTCTTTGTTGCTTTTCTAGGTATTTCGTGGTGTCTAATGACGTGATCACAGCCCATCGCACACAGAACCAAGATGACTACCTCTCTGACTTTCGTACGCAGGTGGACCGAGAGTGCAGCCGTATTTCTGTTTTCTATGTATAACGGGACACATCAACACTTCTTATGAAATAAGCATTGCCCCCATTCGGTCATCATTCCATACGGAAACTCACTCATTTTACGAAGCTGCCCCGCAAATCCGTTTCTGTAATCTGAGGAAGCCAGTATAAACAGCCGAAAATAACGGACTACAAACGCAAGTTATCACAAGATATGCGTTCATTTGAAAACTGGTCTGGCCGGGCGAGGGAAGAATACTTGTTGCATAAAAAGCCACATTTTGCAATCGTTCTCATACTTGCATTGCGGGAAGCGTACAATTTCCCGTTTGAAACCTGCGGTATTTTAGGTCGTGTGTGGTGTTTTTATGGGAATGGCGAGGAGGTCCCGCCAAAAAAGATATCATGATGCGTATCAGGGAGAGAAAATCGACCGAATCTGCAAAAGTGCATCATAGTTGGAATAATATTATCCCAGATATTTGAAAGAGTTTCGTAGTTTTCCCGTACAACGGGAATAACCAGTAAGATGGTGAATATTTCAGTCTCAATTAACAAATTCAAGGCAAAGCACCATGTAAGTCGCCGCCCAGTACACCCACTAAGAGAACCAATTTTACACTCAGGGGCATAATGTGGAACAAAAATTAATTGTGATATACATTGATTTTACGTTGCTTGTAATTGGTTGCGAACTCTCTGATTCACGAAAAACATCACCGGACCACTTGGTCAGATACACGTTTCTGTGTTTTTGAATTCCTCAGTCTTTACAGAGTGTCACTGTGTTCATTTGATTAAACGGGGGTTTCTTACATGGGACGTCACTGCTAAAGGTCAATATGGAACAAAGTGGTTCCAAACAGTTTTCACTCTCAGGACACGACGATGAGGTCCGTGGATTCAGGTGTGTTGTGTCCCGTTTTTTTCTCATTGACGTACTCTGATATGTCTACTTATAAAGCAGAGATCTGTCGATGATATATCTCAATAAAATTTACCAACCTCATAGGTGGATAAGTATTTGTTTTTGAAAAGATAAAATGAACGCCTGATTGTGTCCTGTTGGTTGTGATCAAAAGGATTCAAGCTGGGCAGCCAAGGAAGACCAAATACAAAGGTTCCAATGATCTCCCGAGAGAACATGCCCTTTTAGGAACCCATCGCAAATGCTTAACCCGGAAATTTGAACTACCGCAGAAAGCGGAACTTCATGGTGTTGGATTTGTGACATTTTTACACAACCCACTTAATAATCACTCAGTCAAGCTGAAGCTGGAGATTGAGAAAAAATCCGCTCAAAATGAGCATTTTATCAAAAGTCAATTTTCAGTTTGTTCAAGGTCGCCAAATTGTCAAAAATATGCATTATAATGTGCTGTGGGAAAAAGGTTTATTAAAGTCATTGACGTATAGTCGCATTTTGGTATGAGCTGCGTGATTATTGAAAATGTGTAGTCGGAAATTGCGAGCGCACTTTCGAACACCACACTAAATTTTACATCATTTCTGTGGAACAACGCTCTGCAGTTTCACAACGCCCACGTTTACCAGTATGCTTTTGACGTTACAAACAATAGGCGTTCAAACCGTTAATGGCCAAAATGCAAATCGTCCTGTCGGGGTATTGAAATGCATGTGTTTCCGAATGAACGCGTCTTAATTACCAATGACTGCTTAAACATCCAGATGAATACCATATCACTGAAGCTCTGAAAAGTGCGATTCAGACTTTTACAACAAACACGCTGATACATCCTTTTATGAACTGGTAGTATCCTTGTTCTATTGCTTGCTAAATTTGTCGGCGCACCATTTCAATTTCACGTAGTTCTAAATTGTTGTTGCTCCTAGTTCGCGAAAAAATTCCATTACACCCGGAAACGAATTACGTGACCACCCATTGCTACAGCCTTGCTAAATACATAAGAACGTGACTTCAAGCAGCTATAATATTTCTACCCGTTTCTTTGCATGCTGCATGTTGTAGCAGTAGCATTAATTTTGAAGCCCACCAGAAAGTTCATTGACGCCATTATGCAAACGGAGAAATATTTTGGTGGTTACGTCAGCCTATCTATTTTGTTAGATTAGCGCTAAGTAGAGGATGGTCATGTGCATTTACGAACTGTGAAACACTGTGCTTTAAATGAGGTATGAAGACTAAAATCTCATAGCGTTCGCAAGGATCCGGAGTGCTGCCCTGATTCTAGTTTGCATATAAATTTCATCTTGATTATCAATGACTCGAAATCAGGAGCGGATAAGCCGTGAGTATTGGCTAATTTGTCACCTGGCAGAACCGAAAAGTTTCACGGCTGTCTTAAATTCACGCCGCCTATTTTTGTGCCATCGCGAAGGTTTCGGACCGGCAGAAAACCAGCAGCAGCCGTTTGCATAATCAAACGGCTTTCTACAAATCGAAAACTTTATTTATAAGGGTTTCGCTACAGCCGGTCTGCTTAAAGTGAAATATGGTTGCTGTGTTGATTGTGATTTTTCCTTCTCAAGCGTATTAAAACCGCCACGCTAAATGTTACGCAGCTTTTTTTAAATTTACTGTATTTTTCGATCACAATCTTTGTCGTTTGCCTCTTGCATACCTTTAGAAGCTGGGGATTCCAACTTTTAGACGAAACCTAGTTTACTCTGTGTGATTAAACTTCTTGTGCGCTCGGATCTGGTAAGTTTATCAGGTATACGGGTGTCATAAGTATACGCACACCATGAGCTTTTGTTTTTCCTTCACTGTGGTTCAATGAACATTTCCCCGCTCACTCGAGAAATTGCAAACTTTTGCTAAAGGCATAGAAAAGCTAAATGGATGGAATGCACTAGAACCACGGCATTGCTTCTTGCACTCATTAAAAGTTTAAAAGTAATGTATTTGTTTTGAGATGTCACCTTCAAACCTGTCTAGTTTTTGCGTCCAGAAATGTAGCTGTGCATCGAGTTTTAAAAATCCGCACAGTGATTTCAAGACGGCTTCCAGATTATCTATCGGCCGCACCATATTTGAATGATACCGCAATCTAACTACTTGATCCGTGCGTTGGGTAAACCATTTTGGCTCGAGATGGAAGTTACAACCATCCGTCAGCAAGGTATATGTAGGATATTTGTAATTCACTACGCATAAGTTTGATGAGAATCCGTCGACAGCCCATGACAGGTTCCATTCTTTATGGGCTCATCAGGTAGGCGCAGTCCCCGGGTCGCCGTCAACTTATGATATACTTGAAACCAAATTGCACGAAATTAAAGAACATGCACTTATCTGCAAACTAATTTGGTTTTTTCCGGGACTCCCTGGAACCCAGCTGAATCACACGTTTGTGATGTTTTTTCGCCCATGCATTGCGCACGTCGAATGCCAGATCCGTCAATTTTGGCGTAATGCATCCGTTATTGAAAACAGTTTGCAATATATGGCGTCCGAAACCTGTGTGGTAATATTTTTTATTCACTTAGGTATCTTTTACTTCAGAGGACCTGCCTAGTTGAGTCTTCTTACAAACACATGAAACTTGAATTCTGCGGGTTTGCCGAAATCGGGTACAACAAGCAGCGACACATATTGGCAGACGATAAAATATTTTCAGACCTGACCCACAAAATCAAGAGGAATGTGAGAGGTTTGAATATTATATGACTTTGTACACTACATCGGTAACACCTCCACTGATAATGACTGGAAGTAAAAACCAGGCTTAAGCCGTTTAAGAGAAATAAGCAGATGGTCAGTGGTTTGTTGGCTGACCTGGGCAATTTGAACGCAAACATTTCATCCCCGAACTATGTGAAATTACTAGTGCGTTGTTGGATAGCGCTTTGGAACCTATGGAAGGGTTGGTGGTTGTGCGTATTGCAGTGTTGTGTGGGCTAATATTCATCCTGCTAGCCCGCTTGTTGACCTTCGATCACGATTGCATTTTCCGTCAGTAGGTTCTGTTGGCCGTTTCCTATCCAACCACGTTCTCTATGTTAAGGGCTTAACATGACACATTATGCTGGCTGTCAAGCTACAGTGAATTAGCAAGTAGAAACAAAGGCTGGCTCCTGGTTTACTTCTAGAATAGATCGTGTCCAGCGCAATATTTTCTGGCTCTGCATTCACTTAAGTGAAACTGGCTGAGGTTACATCACAACAAACAGGACTGATGATATAACAGGTCACCGACAGATGACACATGTGTTTGGGTTGTTGAATACAGTGCGTAAGACCCAGGCAAAAATTAATTCATAGATTTTAAACGCATACCATAAGCGGCGAAAATACTATTGATCAGCGGGCCGACTGGGTATGTCCGATTGGTATGTCCACGGCACAGAAGAACAATTTCAATGTCCTCGTAAAAAATACAACACACAAATTAGTAATTAATTTATTTTGAAAATCACGCTTAGGGTAGGGGTAAGTTGCACAAAAACGAGATTTGCAAAATGAAACCCGTCACAAATTTGGCAAACGCAGTTTTCTCTCACTGGAACGAATAGAAACTGATAACGTAATTGTGCTGTAACATCTGGGTTGAAAAATTTCTCTCATGATGCATATAATGTGAATCCCAGAGGATACGACCTTACAAAACTGCCTGACTAGTTTCATTAGGTTAAAAGCTGAATCAGTTATTTAGTTAAGCTGTCATTCTAAAACACGATAAAAAGTGAAAACCACACAAACTCATTCCTAAACATCATTCCACTAGCTGCTTCGTGTGCGTGTCAGTTCGTCGTTCCACCATCGATCTCGAGTGTGATTTGATTGGTTGATTAGGTGCGTGTGCGATTGATTTGCTCTCGTGAGCCTTGTGGTTGACTGAGTATGTGACTCAGTTGTTTGCTTACCCGCCACCAAAGCGGACCAGTTGGCCGCGTGCACGCAATACATTGCTTACATGTCTTTCTGAGTTACTGTGGACTACGATAATCATCTAAGATGCAAGTGTGCTATCTTATGGTGCACCTGAAAATAATATAGTTTTTCACTTAAATGGCGCTAACTTTCGGCCCATTGCCTGATTGTGGCACCATGTGATTCTGAAATAACTCATCTCGTAGGCGAGAGAGTGATACCTTGGAGCATTGCCTAAAAGCGCTGTTGTCATTTGATTAATGATTAGATTCATGGACTACCCATCTAGTAACCTGTGGATATATTAACAAAACACCAGAAAACAAAGAAACAACGACATTTGTATCCACACCAAACATCCGTTAACCTTAAGTGCTGCAGTCATCGCCTGACGGAAGCATGTTGTTCAAATGAAAGCCCGGCTGCAAGTTCCGAATAAGTGAGAGTGCGAGTTTCAGCCTGCATCCCACCACATATTAATTTAAACCTCGGCTTGTGTTGTGACCACATGACGTTTTGAGTTTCAGGTGTTTTTCATGCGATTGTGTGCCGGTTTTCCTGGAATGTGCTGGCTAAAGAGATTTATCTAAGTAGACAACTAGTGCGGATAAAAGTATTATATTAGCAATATATCCACAGGTGTCTACCTGAGTCATTCATAACCCCAATTTGAAGGCGGTGACAAACAAACGCCGCCAAGTTGCAAGTTATTGCATTCCCCTCGCAAATGAAAGGAGTACTTCCGTTAATAGTTGGTGGCGAAATTAGTGAGGGGTCTGAATAAAAATTTCATTCTTGTAATAAAATAATTTTACTATAGTGTGAAAGACCAGACTTAGGCATATTTGCAGCAGAAAAAATATCTTAAAAGGACTGCGGCTAAGCATATTTTTCCATGTTCATCGCGTTTAGCCGTGGCCGCATTTTTCAATTTTTCTAATCGACAGGTTTCTGGTTCTACCTTTTCACAGTATTCGAATTCTTATTCTTTGCGCTCCAATTTTCACGTCCGCCTTGAGCCTAAGTATACTCTTTTACCTCCGCTATAGACTGCACTTTTAATTTTACTTTAAGCGTAGGAAATAGGGCGTTACACGCGATCTCGGGACACCGGGCATCTAGCGGGGTCTAAGTGCATATCAGCAGTTTGGCTGGTTTTCTTCAGCGCCAGTCATCCAAAATGCTTGGTTCAATGAGACTGAGGCATATATATACATTCACGTATTCTGTTCGCTTACGTTATATTCACACGTCCTTGGTGCTCCGAGGCAAAATGTCGAAATATCGAATTTTTACCAACCACCTGTTTTGATCAGTCAAGCCACGTAAATCCCGATTCTATTTAAGTGCAAAGAATGGGCAAATCCAGTTTATTCGGAAAAAACATTGGCATGCAAGAACAACCATGTCTTTTGCATTCAAACGCGTAAATATTTTTTTATATTTATTTAAGCATACACTTGGGTTTTTGGGTGACCAATCTAAAGACACTACATTTATATCTGATTCACAGTCTTGTATTACTTACAAGGTTTAAGCTGTAAGATTTGAGGTACATCAACCGCAGCAAATTTTTCAACAGGATAACTTCATCTAAAAACATTGGGTACGGTCGAACTCCATTTTGACAGACACCCCACCAGCAGGCATAGACTATTGAGGCGCGTACAAATTTACCGCATATTCATGCAGTTCAACTATTCGTCATTTCTTCTCATAAACCAGGATAATCATTCGTTTGTTGCCTGCGTGCAGGAGATCACAGCACAGATATCACACTAATCTTTTCGACAACGTAGGCGCCCGCACCCTAGTTGTATGTACGTTGACAGATTGTTCGGCTTACATAAAAGGGTGGTTAAACTCCCCGAAACGAAGACTCGCCTAATTGATGAATAACTGCAAATGCAGTGAAAGTGCTCTTAATGTCTAAAGCTGATAAAATATCTGGATGAATCTGTAGCTAACTTCGAACGTGTGAAGATATCGGAAACTCTGAAAAATCAGACGACAGTGGTCACTAGCTAGCATTTTTTAAATTACGTTGTTTAATATCATTGCAAAGAGCGGGTTCACCGAAACGTAATAGCTAAGAATGTTCGTGAATCGACCTTATGATTTTCCAATGGAATTCTATGATGAACATGACTTCTACTCTATTTATTGCTCCATTCATTACTTTTTGTTCGAATACCCCCAAACTCAAATACGCACCTGCTACCTGTTACGCTGTGCTGAATTTTGTGCGTCAAGTGAGTCCGGTTACACTGATAATCATTCTGCGTTCCATTATTAAATTTTGGCAACGCGATTAGAACAATTCATCATGCCCGGCGAAACGGACCGTTAAATTTTAATTCAATAATTTATTATACATCGAATATCCAGCCGATATTTCTTACAGTGCACCGAAGACAAAAGTTCTGCATCAGTTCAAATTGGTTAACTTCGCAGACGCCAAAAGCGCTTGGCTCCTATTACCAGTGGTTTCGTGATTTCGTATTTCAGATGTAAACACAGGCAGCCAACTGTGACTGGGGTGCCCATTCGGAAGACCAACTGTGTGATAGGCTCATTTGTGGCATTCAACTACCCGAATTACTGTGGAAGTTGCTGCTCTGTTCAGATCAAAAATTTCAAACTATTCTGAAAATGTGTGAGCAATACGAAGATGTGAATCATGGAACAAATTTTAAGAAAGCAGCGTTGGTAAATTATTCTAAAAATAATTCAAGGATGAAGGCTGCCAACAAATTCAAACCTTGTACTATCATGCTTGTGAGAGCAATCATCCGTTCATACATCATACCCTCAGTTATACGTATTCTTGTTGAATGAGCTGACCTGGATACAAATGTTGTTTTTCGTATGTTTATCACCTTCACTTACATCCGGTCACCCACAAACCCAACCAAATTCTCGATGCCACAGTCTCATACAGCCTGAAAAGTGTGTCTGGGTGCGCTTAACGGAAATGTAAGTAACCACAACTGAAATTTGTCGATTTCCAGTTGTGCAGTTTTGCATGAGTCTCAACATTTGACCTAGCTACAATCAACGAACTTATTCCGAGGCTGGTATCAGGCGCCTTGCTGTATATACTGATTTCAGATTCTCCAGCGACTGGCCGTAAACTTGCACGCTGTCTGTGATTCCTCTATCCGCCTTCCTTGGATGCACTTAAAAAAACACTGCGTTAAACGAAACACACCAAAGAAAACAGAAGCCATCCAAATTTTTACTATTATATTATACAGGTGTTCGGGTTTGGCGCACTGATTCCTCTAATACTCTGTAGTGCCGAACTAGTAGCACCCGATCCATCTTTACAGCCGCAAGACTTTCCACCTAACGGTCCACTCTGTACTGCATTTCGTCCACCGTTGAATCATCACAGTTCAGCTGCGGCTGTAACATTGTGATTGAAGCCTCGGCCAACTCACGTGTCACATACGCCAGCTGCTCCACACGTAACTGGCAAATTGCTCCCGCCAACCGCAGATGTGCAAAATGTGAGGGCTGCATTCCCCGAATGGTCAGACAGCAACTGGTGGTGCGACACTTCGTCGCTCCCGACCAAGCTTGATCAAACGAATGCTGCAGGCCGGCAAACAACACGGTCGGGTCGCATCCAGGTTCCATATTGGCCATCTTGAAACGCCTCTTGGCCTCCTGGCGGTCGGACGGCGTGTCGAACGCCGCTGCATGTACATTTTACGGCGATCTAGTCCATCTAACAAAGGCTTCTTCTGGCTGCATTGAGGGCTACCTTTTCCCGGCCTCTGAGGAGAGTCTTCAGCACTGCCAAATTACTGCGGTCGTTATCCAGTCCAGCAGCCTCGACGGCCTCCTCCAGGAAGGCACAAACATGCTCAATTTTCCAGGGTTCAGGCCACAAGATCTTTATCCTTATCCTGGTCACGGCACTAAATGATCACAAAACTCTCATATGCACCCTGATTAAGAAACTGAATATCCGTCTTTTCCATGTACGCGTCTTCCCAAATTTTTCTGGATATTCAAGTGCAAGCAAAAGCTACAAGGCGACTTCACAAATTCCGTTATGATCTTACGTTTGAAGAGACCCGAAGCGGATTTACGAGGATACACTTTCCGCATGCCTCATTATTAGCATCCACCGTTACATTAGTATAGTGCTCAAAAGTGTTATCCGCTGAGAATTCCGTATGGTTTCTGGATGGTACACCGTTTTTGAACCTTCACATAAAGCAGCATGGTACATTACGTTTTATTTGGGTAGCGAACATGAGCAGATGCTTTGGAAGACATGTGACCAAGTTGGATGAAATTCCAAAAAAAAAATACTATGATGGGTGCCACAAAATGCAAAGGTTTTTTAACTCAGCAGGTGAACGTTAGTGACGTTAAGCGTTCCAATTTTCCGCTTGTACGTGTATTCATAAGTATCCGAACGTCCTGGAGATGCACAATGATTAATGTGGTACGTAAGCTTCAAAAATATAGAAAGATGTGGAATAGCAATCCGCAGAGTATTACTGGGTGCATATTATATCAGCATAATTTATTGACTCTTCCTTTTACCTCAAAAGCATGGACAATCGTAAAGATAATCTGGTTGAAAGATTTGTTGTGAATGATTATTCTTCGATCTTCCAGATATAAGCCAACATGATTTAACAAAATAAGCAACCGGAGAACTAAAGCACTATTCCTACTCAGTGGATTTCGAGACCGGTAAAAAAAATAATATTTTTTTTCTCGAGTGGTAATGGTGGCCGGAGTGGATGTAACTACACTACAATATAGAATATCGTGGACCGTTCTTGGGGTTTTTATTCTTAGCGGCATGTTTGAGATTGGTCCAAAACGCTGCACTGGCCTTGATAAACATCTATATGTGGAGTGTTGTGAAGTTCATACCTGCGTCATCATGTGCATGCGGATTTGTGGAACTTATGGATAGAAGCTAAGCGACTGGTCTTTTGTCCACAGCGAAGTTTTGTTGTATACATATCTCTCATGAAGGGAACGCGATTTAATATCGAGACCGTTTTAAATCTGTTGGTATTATGTTATGCATTTTAGACGCCCCTCCTGTAGAAAACACCACAATGTTTGTTCCTACGCACACACAGAAAATTTTTCTACGTGACAAGCTGTCACGACTGCGAGGACGAGACTCCTACGCTGAAAATGTGCGCTCGTAATGCGTACAGATTTGGAATTCGTGCCGGTGCATAGGAATCGGACCGTAACCTTAAAGATGATTCCGTTTGCGTTTATGATAGTTGAACCTGATAAACGAGCATACATTGCTTTCTCAATCAAATCATCGCTTCCAAGCCAAGTGTAGGTGCACTAGATACCATTTTCCCGTATGTCCTTCTCTATGGTCGTGCGGTTGGTATCAGGAATCTGCCGGAATATAAAGCCTCATCAGACATTACATTCGGCAGACCCAATCAAAGAAGCCGCTGCAGCCAATATTCCCCATGAATACACAAATTCGAATGAAAATTAGAGCGCGCCTGCCAAACACAAATGGATAAGTAGTAGCATTGTTGCAAAGTTGGTTATTTGCCGAGGGTTCAGCTTCCGGGGTTCCAGCAACGATATGCACCCCGTTGAGCCCCGGGTGAAAAATCAAGTCAATAGGGCTTTCATTCGGCGTAGACTAATTGGAACAATAGAGTAATAATTAACTTGAATGCAAAAATTTGGACAAATTACGTTAACGCTAGTATGCACTTTATATTTGCAATAATTTATTCGTCCGTTACGATGCATGGAAATCCATCTATCTTCAAAATTTTTCTTCAGCAATATGTATTCTTAATTAAGGGTATTGGAAAGCTGAAAATACGCAAAACCGCAAAAGTACATCTACCATGTACCCAAAGCCAAACTATAGAATCTTCGATTACTTTCTACAGTTGAGACAACGATTGTCGAGACACAGGGAATTTGGTTGGTTATCTGATTCGTAAGCATTTTACGCTGGCGATCCTGACTGCAAAATTGTATTTCAATATAAATTTTGTTTGAAATTTGGCAACAACCATGGTTTCATAAATTCTGCGCATTCCGTTCCTCATGTCTTTTTTAGTAGTCAACAAATATGTGCAGCCTGTTTTCGTTTAGTAATACTCTGAAAAAATATTTCATAAAATCTTTCATGGTAACAACAAAGCAAAATAATGGCATTCCAAATTACTTGATGGTTGTTAGTGAAATGCCCACAACACAAGCCCATTCAGAATTCAGTCCTTGACCCTTAAATGAAGATGTACAATTTCGCTCACGTTTTAGCCCAGTGGAATGTGCAACTCGTCGTGTGTATTAAACATAACCTCGCATCTTATCGCATACTTTTGTTCTACCCGTAAGGCACCATCAAATAGTTGTTTCGGTCAAATTATGCTGGACATTGTAGGAAAGCACTTCAGTAAAAATAGGCATTGTAACATCTTGCTTATAAAAAAATCTTTAGATTTATTCGTCAGTTTATAAAACGGCGTATACATTTCAGTTTGTATTATGCTTGGAAATATTTCTGCGGTTAGTGGTATTTTCAGAATTTCACAACAAGTCTACAGTAGAAGCAATCGCAACATTGCGCTCATTTAAAAAAATTGAGTTTTTGTAACTCTGGATTAGTTGGCTATGAGGTAGCCGGATAAGATAACACTGCGTGAAATAACGCACTTATTTAGGCAGAAAAAGCATCTAAAACAATTAAGTTTTCTACCAAGAATGTGTTCTAAATTGGTGTCCCAGTTAAAGATTCCAGCACTGCGATTTTTGTCAATACCAGTATCAATGAAAATATTTAATTTGCACCCATGTTGAACGCATCTGACAATGAAATTGTGGGTCTATGTGTATTTGAACGCATTATAGATAATATGGGTGTGGTACGCATTTCTGTCATAACTCGAGAATAATCTAAAGAAAGCAAGAAAAATTTGACGACGAACTCTCGCAGTCACATAAAAATGTAAACACCGAAACCTTACGAATAAACTCAATCAGTCTTTCATACATGTCGAACATTTCTCACTAGTTCTTCCAATGTTTAGATAAAACACTGTCACAGACGATATGCTACTTCTTAAACACATACCGCTGTCCGTGGTATCTTTGTTTGTCCGTAATATGGGGACAATTTTGAAAAAAACCATACATTGGATTTCGCACTGTATTCATTTAAATCAGGAAGGGAAATGGGAAGCACGTCTTATAATCTAGTCTTAAAAAAGTTTATATTTTAAGACAGTGTGTAAATACCAACTGCGCTTTTGATGACCCAACTGCATTACCTTTGCTTAGATCAAAACAAAACCGGGCAGTTTAAAAACGCAGCAATTACATGGTTAACTGCCCTCCAAAACATTCAAATTAAGTAAGCTGAAAATATTTAACTTATGGTGGAAATCAGATTTGAGCCAGCATGTGTAAATGTCTGACTTATGAATTTAATTGCATCCAAAAACGTGGGGATTGGTGAGAATTATTTAACGCATTGACTAATCAGTCAGCTGTTATGAAAATATTTAGCATACGATAGTTGATATAGGTCTAAACCAAAACTTTTCCAAATAGTATGCAGTGTTCTACATGAGTCGCGCCATTATGAACCAAATGACCGTTTAGAACAAGGTAGCATTAGAAGTAGGCAGGATGACTTTCTGCGTTCAGGAATCTGCCGGAATATAAAGGCTCGTCAGAGATTACATTCGGCAGACCCAATCAAAGCATCCACTGCAGTCAATATTCCCCATGAATACACAAATTCGAATGAAAATTAGAGCGTGCCTGCCAAACACAAATGGATAAGTAGTAGCATCGTTACAAAGTAGGTTATATGCCGAAGGTAAACGTGTGGCCAATTTTCAACGCTTTGTGCCGAGTTGTAAATTGCATTTAACACTTGTAAATGGATCTCATTCCCACCTCTTTGGGTGGTTGCGTGTTTCGCAACCCACGCTCAGCAGTTTTTTTTAAATTGGTTTTAAACGACATTGGTTTTTTGTCAATGATGGTCCATAACTCTGACCCCGTATCCGCAGTGTAAGTTTTATTCAGTGTGATAAACATGAGAATCGCACATATACAGGGTGTTTCTTGTGTGAAGTTAGGTTAATATAGTACAGTTGAGCAGAATTATACGATGCGTAATAGGTTTAAATAAAATAATATAGGATTGCAATTCGACGCAGAACGCTCCCTGTGAGTACCTTCATCCACTGATGTTGTACAACGTCGAGGGTAGGTGTATGTGCAGCCAACCGCAGCTACCAAAACTATATTCTCAGACCATTGACTAGTCCATTGACTAGACCATTGACTAGACCATTGACCATTCACTGTAATCCTGATTTGGTAAACAACGAACGAGCATGTATTGGATAATGTGGTGCGGGAAGCACACTGGAGTTGATTTTATAGAATCAATTTTCACTGTTAAACACTGAACTAAGAGTGATTTGCACACTTACCGGCCGGTAAGCACGTTTTCACTTGTGCGTTCAAAATAAAGATTACATCGAATTTACCATGACAATGAAGTCGATAACCACCTGATCCAGTATAACAGAATTATATATGAATTATATGCTGGGAGCTCCTCAGGTGAATTACTGTATTGGTTAACGCAAACACTGAACAGATTTTAATTGCATGGCTAGTACAAAACGCTGAAATTCAGCCTTTTTTGTTTCACAAGTTTTCAGTTTATCTGATGTTACAGACTGGTAAAGATAAACCTGTCCCTGATAATTTCACGCTGA
>NW_008751984.1:380023-384698 GCF_000715545.1 Opisthorchis viverrini | reverse complement strand
ATATCATCAAAATCTGCCGTCATATGTCCAGATATTTTCTCCCCGAGGTACATAAAACCAAATAATACTACCCGATCGAGGAAGACAGCGTTAAGCTTCCCTGAGTATTGCGGTTACTGATATGAGTAAGCAACAACCATGCTATCCCATCCAACTGAGAGGGAAGTAGCTATTTGAGGCACAGTTTTATGTCGTTTGAATCTTCCGCGAGCCCCTTTCAAAAGGAAACCTTGTTTCAGCAAAAAAGTTTTACATGATGACGATGCATCGGCATATTTCAGCGCTTAACTTCCAACTAAACAGTAGATTCCGATTGGGACGGATACACAATTCGGTCAAAATATTTCAGATTCGCCAAGATCTCTGTGTTAAATTAAAAAAACCTAAAACACTTCCTTTTACAAAGCTTTAAGCAGCGAGTTACCACTTACCAGTAGTAAAACACGCCTCGACATTTGTGGTTGGGCAGAGGAATGGTGATGAGGCAATTCAATGACAGAAAAAACGGTTCTTTGAAATTTATTTGCTAATGTTGTTTATAGACCACAATATAACAACAATCAGTTTGGTGCGTTTACAAGGCGTTCTTTTGAACATGTGACGCAATGTAGACATTCACATACTGGATTCACTCTATGGAAATCCAAAATAATTATCGTCAGGTTATACATTTCATTTATTTCACAGTATCTGAAAATGAACTATTGCGCATTCCCACCTTCATAAAAAAACTGCAACAGTAAAACTTATGGGCATTCTAGGCGCACACCTCATTGGATTTGATGTGATCACACTATGCATGTCTCCATCAAATTTTGATGGTGCATTGTTTCATAGAGAGGTTGAATGGTCTAATTTCAACAATGCTCTAAGAAGCTGCCAAGCATGTGGCTACTGTGTGGCCCGAATTAATTCAATCAATTGAAATTCGCATAAATGTATTATGCGTGGAGAAGGGAAAACGTAGTTCCATTTAAGGCATAATTTTGCCATTGTAACTCACCACCTGCGGACAGCTTTTTCACTGTAATGCGGAATAAACTCCAAGTAAGTTTTTTTGAAAGGAAGACGAATTGTTGACCAGGCAAACAAAATAGGACAAAACAAAATAGGACTCAGCCTGGAAAGTACTCTTGCACTTCGATGTTTTGTACAAAGTTGATATCAGTTATTGTCATTTCCAAAACAAGGCACATTCTTTTTAAGCATACACTGCTGGGGCCACCAGTCGGGATGCCCATGAAAACTGCACGAAATGTAATTCTCACCTTCATGTCCAAAACAAGGCACATTCTTTTTAAGCATACACTGCTGGGGCCACCAGTCGGGATGCCCATGAAAACTGCACGAAATGTAAATTCTCACCTTCTGCTTTTGTGCACAAGACAAATTAGACACATTTTCCATCATAAGCGCTGGAAATATTCTGTATATTATGCGAAAATGGCGATGGACACAACGATCCTCCACATAGACTAATATTTGGGTGGAATTATTATGTTAGATATCAAAACTGCCCATCTAGCACAGAGGAAGGAACAAGCCTGGTTGGCAAGACATGCAATCTTAGCCAAAATAGGTGACCATACTGAAAGAAGTAAAATGTATAATACAATTTGAGGCCTATGGGGCTAAGCGCATCGTGCACAGTTCAACGCCGTGTACTTTGAAGAAGGTAAACGCGTCAGTTTTTTTATTATTAAGCGTTATTTACGTCCATTGCTAGCACACCGCATTCTCTCAGCATTTGAATAAAGTTCACGCTGCCAGTAACAGAAATGCAGCTTCGCGTTTCAAAATCTTTGAGACTACAACTTTAGGGCTGCATCTTTGCAAATATTGTACTTCAAAATGCCAACGAGTTTCTTCCAATGTGATCCCCCACCCAAAGTTTTTTTCAACTCATTTAGGAAAAATTAAAAAGTGAGTAAAACTAACTTTCGTATACGCCCGCTGCACATAACTGAGTCACAAAAACACAGACGCTTTAGCATACGTTACTTGTAAAAGGAAAATTTCATTTTTACATTGACCTTGCACTGGGAAATCCGACACGATGCAGCGCGGAGCATTTTGTTAAGTCTTAATATCCTATGGTTCCAAACATGACGTTTGATTCACCGAAAGTTGCTATAAGGCTCACATAACGAAGTGATCAAAGCGTGGTCCAAAAAGTTGCACCACTTTTGTTGACTAAAGGAAGAAGCACTATATATTTTGCACCGCCAGATGAAATGGTATGGTACAAACCATCTTAGTTTCTACTTAGTTGTCGATATGTTTCAACTATTGCTCTGTACGGCACCATACGTTAATATAGAAAGTAGTTGTAATCAAAAGGCTATAAAGGAATGTTGAAAAGGATTTTTTTGAAAATTTAGGAAAATGTGCACCTTGATTTACGAATATTTTGTTTACTGAAACAGCGCTCTAGCGAAGGTATTTATATTTCGCTCAATATTGCGCGCAACATCTACACCGCTTGCGAAAATTAATTCCTATTTTAACCATAGAATAGTCAGATGTTTTGATGGACGCCATATCGCTGAACTGGGCACTTTACCCGGTTGCCCTGAAATGAGTGTTGGTGGCCAAAATCAATCAAAGGAAAATAGTTGAGATTTTCTAAAACGATCACGAGATGATCAGAGTATTCCCTAAGTAGTGCAGCGATGCTGACATACGAATGAATTCTAAAACTTCATAGACATGTTACCGGTTGATTACCGGCAGAAGCGAAACAGGAGTACATAACACAAACATCATTAAATGGACGTGCCTGATGCTTTTGGGCACAGCATAATTGTAAACATACAGAAAATTTAACTTGGGAAAACTTAGCCACGTAACAGTACAGGATGACACATCCCAACCTGTTATATCAAATATATCGAATTCGCGAATGCAGCAGAGATTTCACCTCTGAGTTCCTCATAACTAAATCGTATCAGATACCTTACAGAAAACAATGCACATCTACCGGTTGCGTGAGCTACTTTACAGATCGTTACGTTATTTAATAAATCAAGCGCTGCTCAGACAAAAGCATTGCTTCGGTATTGGAAGTACCTGTTTTACAGCAATGATTACTAGCAAATCTGCAAACTTACTGTGTATAAATACTCGAGGCAAATCTGCAAACTTACTGTGTATAAATGAATACTCGAGCAAGGGCACACCTGAATATTTTAGCTTATGTACAGCGCACCTGTAAAGTTTTTTATACAGCCCCATATGCTTTTCACTATAAGACGTTCCATGTGTGTACGTTGAGGGGTAGCAAACGTCCTCGGATTCCCGATCGTTAAAACAAAATGAAGAGTTACTTAGTGTTACCTCAAAAAATACTTCTCACATAAATCTAATCCTTGCGCTATCTTCCCTTTCTGTAAACAGTTTAATCCTGCATCAGGCATCTACACTTTGTCTATAAGTAGTCTTATATCGAGAAAACTTACCGGTTGTTAAGCACTGCGTTACTAGGAGTTGGACAAAGAAACAGCAAAACAAACACGATGGCACCTGACGCCAAATTACTGCGCATTGGAAGCGTCGTTCGATGACATCCTTCTTCGAAGGTTTCTGAACAAATACTGCATAGTAACTTTCCCCGCCTTGGCTATCAGCCGCTGTGATGTGAATCGCAATCCCCATCAGAAAACGTCCACATTTTCCAGATATATTCTATGTTACGTGTCTAAGGCAGGTACTGCGTCTTCGACCAGATTTTGGTACTCTACATTCCCTGGTGGTCTATTAATTCTGTTTATGTTCACCAATTCACTCGTGAAATTCCCTGGTAGTTTGTCCTATATAAACCTTAACGCCATCGTTGCAGTTAATATGTACACACTGCTCCTAGTCCTTTCAAACGGCAGGCGAGCTTTCAATTGCACCAAAACTGAGCGTAGCTTTTTTTNGACATTTGTGGTTGGGCAGAGGAATGGTGATGAGGCAATTCAATGACAGAAAAAACGGTTCTTTGAAATT
The DNA here is from genome assembly GCF_000715545.1 of Opisthorchis viverrini. Lineage (NCBI taxonomy): Eukaryota > Metazoa > Platyhelminthes > Trematoda > Opisthorchiida > Opisthorchiidae > Opisthorchis > Opisthorchis viverrini. The sequence goes on along the minus strand of NW_008751984.1, from coordinate 380,708 downwards.
TATTTGCTAATGTTGTTTATAGACCACAATATAACAACAATCAGTTTGGTGCGTTTACAAGGCGTTCTTTTGAACATGTGACGCAATGTAGACATTCACATACTGGATTCACTCTATGGAAATCCAAAATAATTATCGTCAGGTTATACATTTCATTTATTTCACAGTATCTGAAAATGAACTATTGCGCATTCCCACCTTCATAAAAAAACTGCAACAGTAAAACTTATGGGCATTCTAGGCGCACACCTCATTGGATTTGGTGCGATCACACTGTGAATGTCTCCATCAAATTTTGATGGTGCATAGTTTCAACGAGAGGTTGAATCGTCTAATTTCAACAATGCTCTAAGAAGCTGCCAAGCATGTGGCTACTGTGTGGCCCGAATTAATTCAATCAATTGAAATTCGCATAAATGTATTATGCGTGGAGAAGGGAAAACGTAGTTCCATTTAAGGCATAATTTTGCCATTGTAACTCACCACCTGCGGACAGCTTTTTCACTGTAATGCGGAATAAACTCCAAGTAAGTTTTTTTGAAAGGAAGACGAATTGTTGACCAGGCAAACAAAATAGGACAAAACAAAATAGGACTCAGCCTGGAAAGTACTCTTGCACTTCGATGTTTTGTACAAAGTTGATATCAGTTATTGTCATGTCCAAAACAAGGCACATTCTTTTTAA
>NW_008751984.1:360720-374720 GCF_000715545.1 Opisthorchis viverrini | reverse complement strand
GCAATGAACTCGAGTTTCACTCTTATTAGAGGTCATAACCAGAGCATATTCACTGTCCGCGCCGAAGTTCGGACTGCGGACACTATACATGCGAGCCGACCGTGTTGCCACTTTCCCACCAGCGCAAGTCAGACGCATCTGAATTCTCACGTCGCGTTTATGCTTAAGCAATTTGATTGGTATATCTGACAGATGCGTCCAACAAGCGCTTGTGGAATCGTGGTACTACTTTCGCCTCACATGTCAGGTTCCGGAGTTCAAACCCTTCGGTGGACATTAGATATTAAATCCCGATGAGCTTTATTAAGAGCAAAACTCGCGTCAACTGCTTCATTCCGTAGGTGTGGATGCACCAGAATAATTGCATTGGAACAGGAGGACTAACGTTCAAAGGGGAGTAATGTGAATGTGCACAATGCACATCGACTTTATTCGGCCTGCTAAATTTCATGCACAGAAATATATAAGCATTTGTTTGTTATGAATGCCTCGTTCATTCGCAGGGATTACTTACCTTCAGATGAAAGTGTTGCCACTGGGTTGCGTGGAACAACACTTTTATGTCCTTTTAATCTATCGTATTATATCAGGGCCTTCAATGAAGAGACTCATAAATTAACGATCATTATTGTAGCAGTGCATGTAATAAATGCATTCCAAGCCCTATATTTAAGTACAAACTTTCCCGCTGGTTCTGTGCACAAATAACTATTCTCAACCGAAATCCACGCAGTGAAGCTGACTCATCTACGTACGCGGTGCACAAAACATTTTGTATTTCGAATGAAATTTCTTCATCGGCTCAACTAGGGAAGGGTTTTCCAGATAACATGGATTTATATCTCCAATGTTTATCGGGCTAACCTCAGCACGTGCAGGCATATTGCGCAATATGCCACAGGCATTTTATTTTTGAACAGAACGCCAATGTGTTACAGCCGAATTTATCTCTTCTACTATGATGTTTTCTTCCCAATTTGTGAGCAACCGAATTCCACAGGTATTTAATATCCGACAACCAGATGACTTTTATCATAAATGAAGAAAAAAAGAATACCTTTGGTTTGCATGTCTCCACTTGATTGTTTTGAACGTAAATGTAATTGACCTTGGCAGAATTTACTTGCAAACGACCACAGCATGATATATTGCGATACGTTCATAGTACACTTCAGGTATTCTTANGCAGGATATTCCGCAACCCCCTTAGTAGTGTGTTACGTCTAGACTACATACTATGTGTCTGAAATATCATTCCTAATGGAAAGTCAGACAGTCTTGTGCATCACGTCCCACAATTTCAATCGAGCTTTCCGTTAAAGTCAACTCAATTTGGCTCATTAGGCCCAAGTGGACCGAGGAATTTCAAGTACCAATTTTGCTCATTAGGCCCAAGTGGACCGAGGAATTTCAAGTACTGACTAGTTATTTGCTGCAATACCGTTCAACAATCCTTCTGCTATAAATTTGTGACTGCTTCACTGGAAAAAACCAGGTCAAACCAGGTAATCGTGTACGGTGGTCGTCGATTTCCATCGTTTTACACCGATTTAACTCCTCTCAGATTGTCAGAACTGTTCATGTGCGAGTTCAGAGCGAAAGGAGTCGTGTGAGTAGATTCTATATACGTTATTTAAACATTACTAAGAGAAATTCAAATAGATAAGCACCAAACAAACTAGTACACACATCTGAATCATCATCGTTATCGTCATCGTCATTGTCATCGTCATCATCATCGTCATCATTATCATCATCATAACCACCATCGTTCTTGGCACCTTCAGAATCTCCAATGGTTGCTTGTAAACCAGGGTGCTAGTTAATACACAACAAGTGTTTGTCTCACCAGCAAGTATAAACAATCTTTTCAAAACTTATATTGAAGCCAAAAGTGATTGAATTTGTAATCTGACAGCATCGACTCATAGAACAACGTGAAACAATGTACGCACTTGGCTGTAGGACGGTGTATTTTCATACGTCTCCGTCCAGTAAAGCTGAAACAAGCTGTCGTAAGCGGGCGAGAAACATGTTCCACCACAGACCCGTGTCATACGTCACACTCCATTGAATAATGACATTGTGAGTTCGCTGAAAATATTCTCCACATGCAGTGTACTGCTAGCCAAGCATGTTAAACCGAAGAAAGTGTTCCAAGTAGCGTTTCTCTTCCAAAACAATGGTGGCTTCTCCGAGCAATTTCTTATGGAAGCGATTATATGGTCGGAAGTTCGGTGATTGGCTGTCAAAATACTGTCAGCGGATTTGCACCTGAAGAATGAATACTGTGTGATATTATGGAGAAAAAGCACTTCCGAAAACCGAATCTTACGTGAGTACTCCAAGTAAAGTTCAGTAATTTTTGTGACATTTGTCCGTGGCGAGTTGATCGTAGAAATGTGTAACCAATTCTGAATGTATAGTCCTTGTTTTGTGACATTTGTCTGTGACGAGTTGATCGTAGAAATGTGTAACCAATTCTAAGTGTATAGTCCTTGTTTTGCGATACACTTTTCAAAAACTACTACTACAAATGCGCATTGGAACATAAGGTTATGAAAAACCGTACGTATCATTAGGAACCACTTGAGAGTGCGCAAATAAACTTCATGTAATCATTGGAAATCTGTTTTTTGTAAGCGACAGTCTGATTGTTGCACCGTTATGTCAGTCCTATCCCTCAACGGCCACAGGTCACCATCCACCAACTTTGTAAATCTTACTGCACCATCCAAGAGAAAACTTGCTAACCTGACTTCATATGACCCCTAACGAACGTGTACCTTCTCTGCGTCCACATTTCTCAGATAGTTCAACGATTCATTGGTGACTACAGACGTCTGGGAGAACTCCATTAGTGAGACATAGTTATGTTGCAGCTCCACAATTTTCACTCAGTCACGAAGTTTCAGGAGATGCCTAGTATAAAAGGCGCGGCGAAAAACGTTCAGTTAAAACTGACCGAACACCTAAATGTTTATATCTTTCGAAAGTGCTGTGTGATAACTTAACAGCTTCGACCGCACGGCCTATCTGATGTTCACAGACCAGGAGTATAGATACGTCGATACTAGCGATGTGTGGTTCTTTCTATTATTCGGTCTACCAGTGGCTATTGACAACGGTAGAACTAATCCTAGCTACCAATTCATGGCTCACATTACACTTTCCACTTTGTCGACAAAACCAATCGGGGAATTTTCTCAGCTGATGTTTCCCTGTTCAAATGCATTCCGCTATTAGAGAATGTTCCATGGGTATGAACCACGATTACTTTGTGGTCCCTGTTGGTAACCAAAGAGAGCATCCGTTCGGATGTATTAGGAATGTCTAATTCTTGTTCGACATAAACTGATAGGCTACTCTAGTGCACTTCTCGACAATATCTTGACGGGCAAACTTGAACGCACGAAATATCATTTATCGATCAAAGTGATGTTTGTTTCAAATGCGTTGGCGATAACTTTACTGTACAGACTGACTGCATGGATGTCCATCACGTAGGCGATTCTCTCAATTCAGCAAACTCAATTCACGTATCGACTGGGGAACCCAAGCATCATAATTTTCCTAGAACTGCACTGGACCCGCCGGAATGACGGGCACCCTTCGTGATGAACGTATCGCAAGTTGGCCAGAGTCAACCACTGCATCAGGACATTTACTTTATCAGCGTTATGCTTTTACAACAAAAGGTAATTTGGTCAGGTGCCCAACCCACACAACCGGCAGGATTTGGTCATCAAATATGGTCGAAGCTGAGATACAAGTCCTGAAAGCGGTTTTTAAACAGAATTGTTACTCCGATCGTTTTATCCACGAGAACATTCATCTGTCTGAAGAAAGACCAGCTGGAATGGCAGCAAAAAAGCGAGCATCATCTATCCAACTGCCACTACAGAACGATGCTCTTGGTCGTTAGATGACTTTTGATGACCACGAGTCAAACTCTCCATGGCAGCCCAGTCTCAAGGACGTAGTGCGTCGAATGGCCACCGATGTGTGCGTGGTGCGTGTGTGTAGATTAATTCCAGTGTCCGTGTAATGCCGGTGATGAATCTCACAAGACGTTTCCAAGAGAACTGGTGAGCACTATCCAGCTTAGCTAACAAAAGGGTAGAAGTGGAATGTAAAAAACACAGCGATTGAACAGCCTGTCGAAACATGCACACGGTGAACCCAAAGTTATCCCCCGAGTGGTCCGTCGTCAAACATTCCAGTACTCTGAAAGCCTTCAATTACGAGGTCATCACACATCCACTTGCCTGCAACCGTCTGTAAGTTCTCCTGATGATCGTATTGCTTCGGATTTACTTCGGATGCTTAGGTTGATCCTCCAGTTCCACACAAATGATGTTATTGTAAGTACGTACGGAACGCCAACCGGGGATTTCCAGCCCACGTACAACCATGACACCTACAATTAAAAACACCCTCATGCCACATCGGCCGTCGCATGGTGCCATCAGCAGGGTGGTCTCACTTCATGCATATAGCGGGGCGGGTAAGCGAAAACAGGCTACTGCCGACGCCTCCCTTCTTTCTCTTTCACATAATTTCTCTATCCCCTCTCTTCACCCCACTAACAACTCTCTACTTGTAGATCCGTCAGTTAGGACCGATGACTCCGTCCTACCCGCATCGGATTTGCAAACAACGTCAGCGCACCATCCGGTCCTGACATCCCCGGGCATCTCGAAATCAATTTTCAAGCATAGACACCCAGTCTATATGGTTGCTTTCAATGGTCACTCCCTAATGCAAGCAGACCAATCAGCTGCTCTTTCTTTCACACTGAAACCGTTTGATATTGATGTATGCTGTGTATCAGAAACAAGAATCCAAGATACAAGTACCGTTGAAGACAGGCTCTATTGCGCCCTGAATGTCGTGTTTTGGCAAGCTCAAAGATAAGATTTCGCTGTGATTGTCAGAAATATAAATCCACAAATGAGCAGGCCTGGCGCATCTGAGACTCAATTAGATGGATGCGACTGAATTGCTGGGATTGAACCCGGTACGTACGGATCATGGCTGACCGCAGGCTGGTTTTATGCAGTACCAACATCCAGAACAGCCGGAATCGTCTGGAGACAAAACTTTAAACTGTGACAGCCCAATGTTTTAACCGTCTGCACAGAGTTTAGAATGACTGGCCGGTTAAAAAGAGCGAAGAATTTCAACCGAATTCAGACTGCCTGTGAAACAAGGAATGTTTCGGAGTACTGCAAGACATCCTCGATACATCCAAGAGACCGGGACCAGTCAACTGCTCAACAAGACTGAATAATGGCTGCTTGAAAGGCACATTGCCTCACGTTACTGGACAACCCATCAAGCTGGAAATCTGAACAACCAGCATCGTCTAGCAACGTGGTGTCCTTAAATGGCGTGCCAGTCATAGACCCAAATTGATCACATCGCCATCAGTTACCGATGTGGCGCATCAAAAACTTAGTGACTCCGACCACGCACTCGTCCGGATTCGCTTCCTCCTTCGTTTTCCTGGGCCACGTGAGGTGCGAACAAATGTCTCAACAACTGAGAGACTGGCAGATCCGGATGTCCGGTGAAGCTCTCAGAATTATCTGCTGGAATCTCTTCCAACTGCTCCACATAGAAGTTGAATTCATAGTCAGACGCGATCAACACATCTTTGAACACTGTTTGGAGTTTTGCCTGTGGCATAGCGATGCCAGGCTCACTCAATCACTTGATATCAGAGAGAACAGTGGCACTGATTTCGTCTCGGATAATTATCCCCACCGGCCCCGAATATAATTCGAACGGACACATTATCAGACGTCAAGTAAACTTGAGTGTGCGGGGGGATCGTGGAGTCTGGTGGACTCGGAAAATTAAAGAGGGGGACGAAACCCAGAAACCCGGGAATGTCCAAACATTAGCTCAGTTGATCCGTGCGACCGCCTGCGAGTGAAACCATCAAGGATAAGAGACGAGTGACCATCTTGCATAAAGAAGAACGCCTCGACTGTTGGGCCGAATACTTCTAACAACAATTTCCGTGGATTCTACAGCTGAAGTGAAACCCTGAATGGTGAACATGGACCTCCCACGGCATCCGGGGTTTGTGACTGCATATGTTGTCTCAGGCGCCACCGAGCTTCTGGTCAGGATGACCTCCCACCCGCATTGTTCAAAAATAGGACTGAAGTCCTCAGTCGCTGTTTGTCTGATTTGTCCCAGATAACTGGGGAGAATGGTGATAGTGCCCATTTTCAAAACGAAATTCATAGTGAGTGTGTAACCACGGGGCTCTAGCCTAAATGAGTGTATGGACGTGTAGGCACCTCAGAATGATTGTATTAGTCCAGCACTTATTCTTCACCATAAATCTTTCAAATAAATCATGATTATATGGCAATGGAGCATCAGTAATATACAATGGTATCACGCCGTGATGATTATGAAGCTGCTGCTGCTGACGATGATGAAGTTGATGATGGTGATGACTATGATGATGATTGTTGGTGATGGTTTGTTTCGAGTTCTTAAATTATCTGAGAGTATCCGTCGGCTAAACTGACACTAATTCTGGCCTTGCATGTTTGATGTGCCCTTAGCAGAGCCTGACACCAGTGGGAATCGTGAAAGAAAGAAATGGTCGCGCAAGAGAAATGATCATCAAAGGATACCAGGATGTCTCCCCATGGAGCGTCTTGTTATGGCAGGAGCAAATTAACCGAAATCTAGTGAATTTTTTCTGTGCTAGGTGATGTTTGACTGCATTGAACGTTTTTGTAACATGAGACTTTGATCATTTCGCCTCAATCGAGGTGACTAGAGATGATTTTGTAATCTTTTGTGAATTCGGTAAACAGACAGATTAGCACACGTCAAGTCCAATCAAGAAGCAGCAGATGGTGTGCCACGGTAGTGTCCCAAGAGGGAGAATAGCAACAGCCGATATCTAAAGCTGGATTCCGGTGGTCATAATGGGTTATGCCCATAGCAGATTCATAGTGAAAACTTCGACTTTCCGAGCCAACAAGCATTTTATCAACTCATAGTAACTTCGATTCGTGTGAGAGCAGTCAGTGGATACGCCGCGTCACCGAAAATGCAAACAACTGATCGAAGCGGAACAACCCATACGGACCAATTGTCATCCCCCCGTTCGTACCTGTTTGTGATGTCTGATCATGTCGACTAATCAGCTGAGTGAGTGTGGATTCAGCCGCTTTACACTGACTTCAGAGGAACTGAACCCGATAGATAGATAGATAGATAGATTAAATATGATTGGGTATTCCCCTAAGCATACGAGGCCGTTTTCCAGGTTGTCAATTTTGCGATTCGAACGACTCCCATTTTAGCCATGAGGGTCAGCACCTGTGTGCTTGAGCCATACAAGACCAGATGCATTCCGCGCTCTCCGTTCGGAAGAGGGTGTAGAGTTTGAGGAAAGTGAGCTCGTAAAAGGCCACACAACATTCCGCAGAAAAGGAACGGAACAAGCATCAAAAAGCAACAGAAAATTGATTCTTTTATACAGTTGCGGTGTCTAACCGGAACGTTGCGGGAGTTCGAGTGGAACTGAGTACAAAGAGGTTAATCGGGTGGTATTTCCACTGTCCCGGCGTTCGCACGGGGAAGTGACGTTAGCCGAAAATCTCTTATATATCAAGATGTGTGGTCTGGCCTGTGCTCTAGGCGTAGATGCCTTCGACGACTTCGGAGACCAGACTAGATAGTGGATCACGCGGTTGGGTGTTCAGTAGTTCCAGCTAAGCAATAGATTTAGAATACCTCAGTTGATCACGTCTGCGAACGACAAAATATTTGCAAGAGAAATACTAGCGAAATATTCGCGGGAGAAATATTGGCGGTAGAAAGCGGCGTTCCAGAACTATTGGACGTCAATGATACAAGGAATCTATTCAGTGTTGGCTCATCAGGTGACCACAAAACCGCACGCTGATGATGTCACCTCGGTTGGTGACAAGTGTTTTGATTCCATTGCTGAGGGATGAGTGTCGCACTACGATACTCAATAGTGTATAGTAGTTGCACTGATCAAACTATTGATCAGTCTCTTGTGGCTGAGTGGTTAAGTGTTCTTACCAGTAGTCGGAGCGAGATGAGTGGTTAGAACGCGAAGTTACTCACCAGATGGTTCGTGGTTCGAACTCGACATATAGAAGTCCCCTATCTGGGCATGGGAAACCTGGCAGTATACAAGTCTACGTGCTTCCTTCGGATGACGCGGCAGCTGGGCAGCGAAAAAGTGTTACAGCCGAACAACTATATGTACTGGACGGGAGGCTATTAGCTCGTGACCCTGTACTGGAGTTCCGTGAGATACGCACTACAGATGCTTCCAAAAATACGATGCAACAAATATGCAGTAACCCTCGGCTTTCCACCGTAGATTAGCTTTACCTACCGGAGAAAGTGTACACTTTCAAAAAGTAGTGACCACTACTCGAGAGTGGTCGTGATTTAAGGCGGAAGGGGAACCAATCAGCTAAGTCAAGCTAAATTTCCGTAGGGTGTCGGTCGAGGGATTTTAGTGTGTTCGGCTGGTTAAACAAGTGTTGGGTCGGTGGGCAAACCTACATGTGTTTGGGTCCAGCTTAGAGTCTAGTTCGTCCGATTTGATTCATTTTATGGTTCCCCTTGAACTTCGTTCGAACCATCTTTCAGTCTGTGTAGGTGAGCGTGTGCTAGTTCCACACCCTCGGTTCTATTCAGGCTGTGATGCATAGTAATTTCCCCGCCTCGGCTATTAGCCGTTGTGGTGTGAATCGCAGTCCCCGTCTTAAAACTTCCACATTTTCCAGATCTATTCTATGTGCCGTGTCTAAGGCATGTACTGCCATCGCTGAGTCTTTGACCAGTTTTTGGTAATCTTCTGCAATCCTTGGTGGTCTGTTAATCATTATTTTATGTTCACCAATTCATATGTGCAATTCCCTGGCAGTTTGTCCTATATAAACCTTAGCGCCATCGTTAAAGCTAATTTTATACCTAGTCCTAGTCCTTTCAACCGGCAGGCGATCTTGCAATTGCACCAAAACTGAGCGTAGCGTTTTTTTCTTCTGAAAATCTACTCGAATGTTGACTACGTTCAACAGTTTCCGAATAACCTCCGATATTCCTGCTTTATATGGAATGACTGCTGTGCCAATCCATTCCTCACTGGCTCTAGATACTGCAGCCAATATCTTTCTTATTTGACGCCTAATCAAACTCACTGGGTATCCTTTTTCTTTAAGTGTGTTGGCAACCTTGATGTGGGCTCCTCTTAGGTCGGTCTCTTTTGTGCACAGCACCCCAACTCGACGAAACATCAATGAGACAATATCGGCGTACACGGACTTTGAGTGTGCTGATTAATAGCTTAAGACGGTTCCTGTGTCTCTTAGTTTCTGGTAGATGGTCGTTTTCAATTTCTCAACAATCTTATGTGTTATACAGTCCAGAAAGTGTAATGTGCCCGAGGTGGACCCGATTTCCATGATAAACTTAATGTGCGGGTTCAACTGAGGTGGCCGTGAAAGCTGTTCACGTTATCTCGTTTGATTACAACAAACGTGTCGTCAACATAACGCCAAAAAACTGGGTGGACAATGATATCCGGCCAAGGCTATTTGTTCGAAGTCCTCCATTTAAATGTTGGCTAAAACTGGGGATATTGGAGATCCCATTGCAAGGCCTTGTTCTTGTGAGTAAACAGTTGTGTCAAAAACAAACTGATCAAGATTCAAACACACTCCTATGCCCTCAACTATTTCATCCACCGAGAGCTATGTCCGTTCCCCGAGTGTCGTGTCTGCCAGTAACAACCTCTTAGTTGCCTCCAGAGCATCTACCCTAGGGATGTTTTTGTACATTGAGATTACGTCAAAACTCACGAAGACTTCGTCTATCTCCAAAGGAAGCCCTGCGACCTTGCTGGAAAAGTCGTACGAATTCCTAATGAAGGTGCTTGATTTCTCCGTAAGCGCATTTAGTATACCAGCTAAGAATCTGGCCAGTCGCGGTTGAATCGCATCCAGAAGCACGCCTTTACGAGGTTTTGTCTGGACCGGCACTATGCATGGGCATCCAAAGTAAAGCTGCGTGCGAAGATTTGACGGAAGTTTGGATGACTTTTGACGGGTATAGCCAACAACCAGGGTACTGGGTGCCGAGAAGTAATCAGTTAGGCAGATCGAAGACTACAGGCAACACCATGTATCGCCAAATCCACATTGATGTAATCAAGACACAAAGTCCATCATTGGAATCACCAAAAGTTCATACGGAAATCAAGTGACTTATATCACGTGCATGTGCGTTGGTCGAAAATCCACCTCAAAGTAGGATTTATTCTGCCAATGTGGACGTCAAATTGATGCGCTGCGCCACCGTCACTGTCACGCAATTCGCTAACATCCTCCCTGAAATTCCGGCTATATTAAGTAACAGAGAACGCATCGCCTGCAGAACATACCCAATGTTGTGTTGGGTACTAGGGGGATTCCATCCCACTCCTATGACAGGTAATCTATCAGCATTCTACGATTGGCCGTATCAACACGAATTCAAGTTCGGTGACCGTCTAGCTGTTCAAACCGATGAAACAACCCACAGGAAGCAACCGGCGTCCGCTTACACGCTGATTCTCTATTCGAAAACCCCTAACAAGACACACCCGTCGGGAACTGCCATTAACTAAAAAATTATTGACCGACATTTTGTACCCAAGAACACTGCAAACACTCGCTTTCGCGTATCCGCTCTCGGTTTATTGTCAAATATCAAAGGTCGTTTACGTTTGCTCCAACCAGCTGGCCATGAATACTTGCCCAGATGCATAGGCACTTGGATTGCGCGGATTGCATCAGTTTTCCTTGTTGCGTTTTTCTTTCGTTTCCTAGTGAGTCGACTTTATGCCCCACCCTGTACCCTCCATCTACACTTCTGTAATTGTCATTCATATGAGTGGCATCTTGAAAGCATACGTCTAAATGAAATTGGGCAAGCATGGTCTCTCATGAACTGGAGGGTTGTGTCAGATAAAATCAAGAAGGTCCACAGTTTTGCTGAGTTGTACGTTTGTACAGTGAGTACTTTGATGGGTCGATGGAGATGCACCAGTGTAGCTCATTTGGCCTTGTGGTGAGATGGCCCTCGTTTCCGAAGCTGATGCCAACGAATTCGATCAGCTAATCAGTAAATTTTTTCGACGAGCCTGTTCTCCCTACAGTAGTATTATCTGTATATAAGGTAGCAAAAAATTTTCGAGCAGTTCTGGTCCAATGTGGCTGGGTATAATGTATATATATATATATATAAAACAGTATTATAAGCAGTTTACAGTATTGTGATCTCCTGATCAATCTGAACAAGGCAGTGAGAAAAACAAAATTACAAGACGCGATTAAAGGAGCACGTTCTCATAAAACTCTGTTTCAAGACAGCTGACCCTGATCCAGCGCTGATCGATTCCAGGGTCAAATCGTCGATCACTGGGAATTTATTCGAAACGGGTCAGGGTGTTTGAAATCAACTGGTCGCCCCGATTCTTACAACGAAGCAGGCGGCCACGGGCACTGAAGCTCCTTCAGGTCCAACTGATTGCTCCTTTTGGGTTTGTCTCCTAACCTCAGCAAGACCTAGAGGTCACTCAGAGGCAGCCTCGGTTTTGTTGATTGGCCATATTGTTTTGGAATTACATAAATGTTAAAATTTGCATTGCATTATGTGCCTTGTACTGTTTCACACTTTTTGTGGCGGAGGAGAGTGTACAAAATGAATGCACACCGCAACCATCCCTGCAAAGACATTTTGATTTGTGGAAGATTCGGGGTGAGCTTATAGTCACCATAAGGCTGGACGCATAAAACATGGACTTCTAAAAGTCACCAAAGATTTGACCAATATTCTCTACTGCGAGTGAACAGCTGTGCGCCGCGTTCAATCCGGTTAATTAAGTTATATAGGTAGGCTGTCTGGGTTGTGTTTTGCACTCAAGAAACGTAGATATCAGACAACAGTGTGGCCGGAGATTCATTGGTTGAGTGACCTGACAACACGTTTATACTTCAACAGAGTGCATACGGTTGGTTCGAAATAAACGGAAATGAGCAATTTAAGCTATACATCACAAGGTTTGCGCTAGTTTGGTCCTGTACTCTGCATGCATTTGTTCATGTGTAAGAGAGGTGGATTTACCTAAACTGCATCCTATTTGACTGAACTTTTGAGCATGATTCTCAGTAAGCGTATTGTAGACTTGTGGTTTTCCTGCCAGAAATTTGAGTGAAAGATCACGAAAAGAGTGGTGACGTCATACACAAACAGTAAGACATAACAGTACTCCTAGAATTCACGAACTGCGCACAAGGTAAGCCAAAAATCACTGATTCTGCAAAGCGGTTTATTCTGAGATCAGTCTCATATCGGGACAACCAGTTCATAAGAATTATTCAACAGGAGAATGTGTTGAATAGACTGATCAGATTGAAAGCAGTTTGAGGATTTCTGTACCGAAATTAGGACCGCAGCAGAGGAAAGTTGAACCAAATAATTGAACAAATGGCATATTTTCATTTCGCCTGAACCTGGGGACTAACCTTTTCAGTTCCATGTTGAGGACGTTTAACAGTCTTCTCTACAGGACTACGCTCCCGCGGTGCCAACTGTGGTGCACAACCCTTCAAAGGGACTCTCCGGATGTATGGTTCGTCCTTTTTTGGGTCCATCCAGCTGTCAGGAACGGAAACCACAACGAGAAAGTGTTTGGTGTGTGCCTCTTAGATACGGCCCATTCCTGTCTACATACAGACTCGTATGTGATTGGCTACTAGTCATTCACAAATCATGTACTCACGCCATATCTGCCAGGCAGTGTTGCCAAGGTCAAGACCACGTTGAACGATTGCGTGGGCGTTAAGGTCGCACGTACCACAACCTGCACTCATTGCATTGAGAATACCATGGTTCAAATTTGGAGGAGCATTCGGTTCTCAATCAATTGGAAAACGCTTGGAACCCATTGAGGCATCATCGTTTCAGAAAGCATTGGTGAACTGCTGGTATGTTTTGACTGGACAATGGCTGTCCTGATCTGTTCTTCCGGGAAACCAGTGTTCGCAATTTTAAGCCATATACGATTGGATTATAATTTCTTTATTACTGCTATTGCATGCTGACCTAAAAGGCTAACGGCCATCTAAAAAGCCACGCAACGACGCTATTTTGTACAGTCGGTTCTCTGGACTGCTAATGAATCAAACCAATAGAATGTGGTAATCAATTTCTGTGTCCATCATGTCTGTGGATTCATTTTTCGTACCGGGAAGTGGGAGGGTTGATCAGTGCCTATCAGCTAATTTTCAATCAAATTTCAAAGCCTAGTAACATGTTGGTTACCACTCAAGGACAAATGTCTCACTAATGTCAGAATTGCAGGCTACGGAGACAATTCTGCCCAATCATTGTCACGTTCCTGTGAATTAAATGCTACTAAAACAGTGTCTGCTGAGAGTAGCTTGTTCACATCGTTCCGGTGGCAAAGTAGTTTTCAACAGCAAGAATATCAACCACGTCCCAAATCGAGTTATAACCTCGCCGGGGGAATTTGTAAATAAATACTGATTTCAACCAGAGGAAAAGAAGTACATACAATCACCTTGGATCACATCGAATATTCCAGGTAGAGTTGCTTTAGAAAACTGGCCCCTCGGATGTGGGCAGCCGAGTCATACATTCCCCACCACAAACATGAAGCATGGCATGGAAATTAATTGCTCCCTCGCTCCTAAATCTAGCCAGCCATGAACTGCTCTACCTCCCTAACATCCAAAGAGTCCAGTCTTTCCATATACTGGATGCACATGTTTCATGGCTGTGACATCCTCATTACCATACAACAGTAGCATTGTACATATTTCCCTTACTATCAAACGGCAGTTACTGTACCGTGGCTCACCAATCGTTCGCTGAGGAGAACCGGGAAGTAAGGGAGACCTTTCCGCACTTCCTGG